>NC_065514.1:39049498-39053880 GCF_006386435.1 Epinephelus moara
AGCTGAGGGTGAATTCTCGCTGTGTAATATTTGAATGTTAAGACAAAACCTGATGTCCAAAGAAATGATTGATGTGCATAAATTCAGTAACTTAAGACAGTCCTGAGTAACAAACTAATATCCAGCAGGATTTAGACTGTGACAGATGGTAAATCTCCGCTAATTAATGTGCTTCGATACAAGCTTTGACATGGACTGAATGAATGAGGAATTGAAACAGCGTGTAAGAGGGAGGAGACAGAGAAAAACTCAGGGTTTATTGAAGAAAACCTGCCAGCAAGCAGATTAGGTTCACAGACTCAGTTGCCATGGTGATTGACTCAGAGTTTGATTGACCTCTCTGTGGAACTGAAAACCCAGAGTTTCCCTCATTTCAGGGTTAACATAGGCTACTCAGAGTTTTCACTAAACCCGCTTTCTGGAATAGCCTACCCCTCGGGGCCCTATTTCAGAAAGCAGGATTAGTGAAAACTCTGAGTAGGCTATGTTGAGCCTGAGATGAGGGAAACTGAGTTTTCCGTTTCATAAAGCCAGTTCAGCGAAACCCTGAGTCAGTTACTATGGCAACTTACTCCGCGAAGCAAACCTGCTGGCTCGCAGGTTTGCTTCATCTAAGCCTGAGGCTGATCGCTCGCTGAGCGTGTAGCAGGAAGGAGAAACATGGCGTGTCCTTTATTAAATGAGGTCGTGGACGTTGGGGCACAGTTTATGATGCGTAAAGAGAGGGTGATTAGACCCAGTTTGGATGTCTCCCCGGAGGAGCTGTAGCCTATGAAAGATAGCCTACAATTTCACATCATACTCTAGTAGCCTATAATTTATCTTAACAATCTGTTTCACCCAGATATATCAAATATATTACACATCGTGGATTTACATTATCATCGGAGCAAATTTTATGCATTGCCCTTTGATTCTTTTCTTTATAACATCAGAGACACTGAACACATAAGCGAGACAGCGGATTGTCCGGCTGTAAGAAAAGTGACGCTGGCTCTAAAAGGACTTTTACCCGTTTTTGTCGTTTTCCTTGGACATAAATCAGATTCGATTGTCAACATAAATAGTACGAGGCCTCGATGGCATAGTGGATGGTGCGGACGCCCCGTGATCCTACGCTCAGTCCGTGATGCAGCGGCCGCGGGTTCAAACCCAACGTGCAGCCTCTCGCGCGTGACGTTCCGTCTCTCTCCCTTAACGTTATGCTTTTTTAATTATGTTTTGCCATTAAAGGCAACAAAAGCCCAAGAAATAATCTATGAAAAAAGAGGGATTCCACAGAACCGCAGGTTTGTCAGTGTTAATAAGAAATTAATCTACATGATGCAATGATTCATAAAAACTTTTCATATAGCCTATTCAAAGATTCCGCGGTGTAACTGGCTCATTTATGGGGCTCAACATCCCATCATAACTCCATCTGAGGATAAAGGAGATTACGTGAATCGGAAGTCATTTCACAGCAATTCAATTAACCTCAGCCTAATATTGACAATGAAGACAGTATAAGCAAAACTTTTACCAGTCTGTACAATATCTTTGTATTTGATTTTGAGTGGATGCCTAGTGTGCTTGGGCTCACAGCTGAGTATGAGGATATAGCAAATTATATTAAAATATATGAACCCTGTTACGATATAAAAAATGTTTCTATATTTTCTGTAGATTAAGCACGCATTAACGCATCACATTACATAATATTACATCACTTAACATTAGCCTACCTATTAACACACTGCAATCTTTTCCCATCACACCTCACGCTGTTTATCTACAGCTGAGGTAATAGAATTTTTTCTTTTCATGTCTTCATTCATGGTCATTAAAATCTCCGATTCAGTTGGGATGAAATAAGTGGCTTTCTGCTTTCTGCCACTGAGAATCATGTCATCTGCGCTCCACTGATGATGTCTTTTGGTGCTCGCCGTGAACGCGCTTCCCTCGGGCTGAACATAGGTTACTCAAAATTGATTGAGCTAATTCTGATCAGCTGTTCTGGAACCGAAAACTCAGAGTTTCCCAGCTCAGGCTCGGTCAACCCGGATATCGGGACTAGACTCAGAGTTTGTTGAGCCTATTTTCTAAAATAGGGCCCAGCAGCCACTACTGCCACAAATACAATGGAAGGCTAAGAAAAAGTAGATAGCGCTTGTTCTGTACACCGGGACGCACGGATTCAAAGTAATGTCCGCAACTAACATCAAATTACAGAGAGCATAATGCAAATTGACTCCGCCTGCTCGGGACAGTTTCGGCATACGTCGTAAACAATTACAAATGAACCCAAAAGTTCAAATTGAATGAACGCATTGCGTCGAGCTACCCCATTGGCTAGTGGTACACAACGTAAAATATACAATGAGCCGCCATATTAGGAAGCCAAACCCCTCTTTCATTGGGATAAGAAAACACAGGTTATAGTTCCAAGACAATTTTCGGAAGTGGCGGCTGATGAGCGCTTGAAACGAAGTCATTAAACGATCACAATCCATATCTTGTTCTGGTTTGGATTTTCTTTTTGATAACGGGTTATTTGGCCATTCTTCTTCAATGGCGGCGGCTGCAACTCCAACCGGGCAGAGAAGCACGTGCGGCAGCGGCACTCCGCTGAGTCCGTCCAGGATAACCAGACTGCAGGAGAAACAACAGCTCAGGGAGCTCAACGACCGCCTGGCCGCTTACATTGACAAAGTCCGCAGTTTGGAGTCTGAAAACGACGTTCTGCACTTGCAGATTAGCGAGAGGGAAGAAGTGCGGAGTCGGGAGGTGTCCGGACTGAAAGCCTTGTATGAGACTGAGCTAGCCGACGCCAGACGGTGTTTGGATGAGTCCTCCAAGGAGCGGGCCTGGCTGCAGATTGAACTGGGAAAGCTCAAATCCGAGCATGAGCAACTTTTACAGAAGTAAGCCTGTAACACTTTAATCATGTTATACAGTCTGTTACGGACACGGACTTTGGATGATTAGCTAAAGGCTAACGTTGCATACTGACTTTGATTTTCGAGCCATTTTTGCAACATTACGCACGTAAGTCCGCACGGGAGGTTAGCGTTAACGTTACGTGTTCTGGGCAGAGCGTCACTCAGACTAACACCTTGATTTTACTGTCCTTCGGTTTGTGGCTCGTTCTAAGTCAGTCTTACATTTATTTTAGAAAGTTATTTTAGAAATGATAATATTTTTAAATGATTATCAACGGCCTTTACCGGTCCATTATTGTCCGTGTTTCTGAAGAGACTAAATGTCAAAGCGACTTTTAAAATGCACCAAAATCAAATAGGTTGACCAACTAAGAAAGAATACTATTTCGTGAAATTGACCTTTGGTTCAATTTAAGTGTCAGATAATTCAAGAGTAAGCGTTCATTGAAGGCAACATGGTGCCTTCAAGATCTGAATACTGTTATTATCTGTCAAGAGCACAAGACACAAAAACCTTGCAGAATTTAAAGGGGAGCTATGACCATTTTCAAAATCCATGCATGTTATTCTTATGGTCTAAGACAGTCCAAAAATGTAAGCAAACATGATCACATCTCTCCCAAATCCTAAAGCTGGTGTGTTAAAGTGTTAAAACCTAAATTTATAATGTCATAGGGTATTAAGTGTGGAGCTGCTCTTAGACAATGAATGTTGAAAGATGTTCTAGGTGACACTGAAAGCATGACAAAGAAGGAGTGAAGAAAATGCGTTTTAACCTGTAAGACACATACATTCCCGACAAGAAAGAGGAATGGGGCACACAGTATCATTTCTAGAGGTTCATCCCAAAACCAGATTTTGCATCCACGTTTTCCACACTTGCGTCTCTTCCTCACATCCTAGCTCCGCCCTCGTAGGACACGGGGGAGAGATGCGAGGATGAGACGCGAGGAGAGAAGAAACAAAGACGGTGGATACCAGACGGTGCACTGCGAGTCAGTTTCCTGTATCAGTGTCACGTGGGGTTCGCGACCACCACGCCCTTTTAGAAGACTAACAGCAGGTCCTGAGTTCATTGACTTCAGTGGGAGATGGACAAATCAGGAGAAAATTTACTTTGTTCAAGACCTGTTTCTGTCTCAACAACACACTCTCACGGGATCTGGCAACAGATATCTCCTCTCTGGTGCTGAAATCAGTGCAGTTTCACCAAAGATACTGGATTACTAAAAATATTTTTTTCCAGTGCATGTCTTAGTTACAACATGACATTGATGTCCTGATGTTAGCTTTGCTGCTGCTGTTAGCTGTCCCTGTCAGCTGCAGCTACTGATGCTTTCTAGACATTGTGATTTCCCAAAACTGAATAAATACCACACATAGCAACACAAAACTGCTTTGCTAGCTCAATCATGTTGTAACTAAGATATCCGCTGGAAAAAATATTTTTTTCACGGACCG
>NC_065514.1:39054254-39083403 GCF_006386435.1 Epinephelus moara
TGTTTTATGTCGTAGAACAAAACCTGAAACTCGCTTAAGCTTTTGTTAACCACAGACCTTATTTGAGGCATTTTACCAAAATCCCATTCAAAAAAACGTATTGACTTTTAGACGAGAGAACCGGAAGTGCTAAAAGCGCTAACGGAGTTCCGGGTTTACTGGCACACTCTATTGTTTCCTTTTCTTGTTCAGATTTTTAACTCAATGGTGAATTAGAAAACAAATAAAATAGGTATAAAACATGGCAGTGATGCACTTGGGTTTAATCTCTTATCTGTCTTCACTCTGTATGAAACTCCAGGGATGTTGTGATGTATCAGATCAGTCTGATCAGCTGCAGCGCTGGGCTGTCCAATCAATAATTGATATCCAATCAGGGGGTGTGACAGTCGGTAAAAGACTTCCGTGAAGGCTGCACTCGTGTATCCTAGCTCCCCTCCCCTCTGAAAGCCTCCTCTCTCCTCGACCCCTCGACCCCTCCAAGCGCATTTAACAAATTGAGACCTCCTACAAGATGGCGAGTCTCGGTCCATTTCCGGGTCAAGTGATCGAGGATAGAGGACGGAGGAGTCGAGGAGGGATATTGGGATGATGAGTCTGTATGGGACTCATCGAATCAGATTTGTCTGTTTAATATGAATATCTTACTTTATGTCACATGTGTGAGTCAGAGAGTTTGAAAGAATTCAGTGGAACGTTTACTGTGACAGTGAAGTAAACGTAAACCAGCTAACTGCACTAACATTGGATCAGAAATGTGCAACATTTGTTGCTGACACTGGATATCAAACAAAAGCCAGAGACTGTGTTGTATTAATTACCAGTGAGCTATAAATTCACCACTTTAACCAGAAGGCAGATAACATTATTTCGGAGCCTTACAGAGCACAGCCTCTCTTCCTTCAGGCAGATGTCTCTGTGTCCTCAGTTCCTTGTACCAAAGAGCAGCCGCAGAGTGACGAGCGCTCACTCTGCAGCAAAATCTGGGGACCAAAATGTCCCCTGAAGTACACTGCACTCTGACTAGCAAAAAAAACCACACACACACACACACACACACACACACACACACACACACACACACAAAAAGACTGCTTGACAAGAAGCAATCTCACCAATAGAACAATAAAGCCCATCAGACTTGATGCGCAATTTACACAAATATTGACTAGACTTTCCTCGGCCACCAATATAACAAATTGGAATTCTCAATTTATGTGGTGTTCCCCTGTCAGAGCTTGTGGTGAAGGAAAAACCAAAAATAGTTTGGGGAGTATTTTGGTTTTTGCTCTGATTGTAGTTCGGGTAGCAACGGTATACCAGTGTCAAGGTATACCATGATATTAAAGTTGTTATTGTACAGTGTACATTTGCTTATCTACGGTATTGGAAAAAAATGCAACTGGAAGGACAAGCTCTACTTTATTTTAGTTATTTTCAAAAAGGAGACCCTTTACACATACTTCCATTGAAATTGGTTTCAAGTTTCAATTATAGTATTAGTAATACTTTTTTTTTTTCTTACCAAAAATAACCATTTTAAATCCTTTAACCCCTGATCACAAAGGACACATTTTAGCAGCTGGAGGTGGCTTTTTCTAATAGTTTTTAATGAGAACAGAGCGTTTTGCTCACGGTTTTTGCTTTGCGATGTGCCTCACGTGTCTGTGCTCAAGGCGCCTGGCGTTTTTGCCGGAGCATACTGAACTCCTCTAGTTGGAAAAACTTCAACTCAGAGTGGAGAAACGCCCCACGCCATCTCTGCTTTTTCCCCCATTGTCCAGTGGGATTATTTGAGAGGCAGGCCTTCTGTGGTAGTCAAGACAACAAGTTTACAGTTGGTAAACAATGGAGGAGAAACTGGTGGTAGCAGTTGCTGGATACTCAGAGCTATACAGTTACAGTTCAAATGACGTTTTTCCAAACAACTTTTTATGCCGGGGCTTCAGGACACTTGGATCACTACGGACAAGCAGTATGGAGATATTTTGTGGTTTAAATTGTGTCTTTGGACGTTTGAATCTGGAGTGCCGTAAGCCTCCATAAGGTGGAGTTGTGTTGCTACCCCCTCTCCCCTGGGATCTCCGCAAGTGGGGTGAGGACTCTAAAACTTCACCTGAGCCTCCCTCGGCATATGGGTGAGTAGATAATGGCTGAATTTTCATTTTTGGGTGCACTATCCTTTTAAAGGGCCAGTCGCTATTAGATAAGTGAGTAGAAACTGTGGAGACGGGCATTACCTCAGATTTGGTCCAATTAATCCTATAACCAGATATATGTGAAAAAGTGTCAATCAGGAAGCAGACTATTGGGACAGTAATATTTGGGTTGCTAGAAATCAACAATATATCGTCCGCGTATAAAAATAATTTATGTTCTTGACGCTATGACCCCTTTAATGTCAGTGTTATTTTGTATCGCAATAGTTAGGGGTTCCAACGCGATTGCAAATATGAGGGGAGATAGGGGGCAACCCTGTTTCGTGCCCCTATACAGTTGAAAAGAAGGAGAGATATTGCCATTACACAATACTGATGCTATTGGGTCCGTATATAATAATATAATCCAAGACAGAAACGATGTCCCAAAACCAAACTTTTTTAATGTGTAGAACAGATAGCCCCATTCGACCCTGTTGAAGGCCTTCTCAGCATCCAGCCCTTTAACATTGTAATCTTGCAAACCAAAAGCCAGAAAAATTGTTGGCAATTAATGTTTTTTTTTTATGTAGTGTGTGTAGTTTTAATATCCAACTTCATTTATTGGATTTTCTAGTCATTAGTATGCACAGCACCTATGTTTTTATAAACCTGAAACAAGTGTTTTTGTATATTCCCTTATGTCTGACAGATTTTGACAGCAGTAGTTGTTACTCAGCTGTTGACGAAACGTGCATTAATCTACAAAATAGAGGGTTTCGTCCCTGAGACTGTTTCAAGTTCATTTTCAGAAATAAAGGTCTGTTAGTTGATTTGTTGTGTAATTAATTGTTAAAAATGTTTGGGGTTTTTTCCAGCACACACCAAGCAGCGTTGTGTTGAGATAGTTTAAATTGGCACCCACAGCTGTGTGTGTTTCTTTTGGCTGAGTTTGAAACCAAATAATTTGAAAATAACTTTGATTTCACCAGTGCGTGAAATCCCACAGGACGGTAATGAGCATGTGTTACGACCCCTAGCTCGTGGTGTGAAAAGGGAAGCAACATAAACCAGTTGTAATTGGTAAAAGCAAAATTATTTATTAAACAAGGTTTGGCAAACAGAAATTGTGAGGCAAAGCTAAAGGAAATGGGCTGATGGATGCTACTCAAATCAAAGAAACAAATGGAACCAAAAAAGGACTCTCAAAAATAGAGTTACTAATAGGGAGACTAAGTAAATCAAAAGCAAAACAAAATCATCGCTAATTAACTTTCGCTTAGTTCAAACATAACACAAGCAGAACAGCACCCCTTATCCTAGTGTCTCTAATCACAGAAAAAATACCTACGTGTATTGGTTTGCGAAATCAGTTATTGAACCTTCTGTTCTCTAGCCCAGTCCTAGGTATCTTTCAAGTGCCTCGTGTAATTCACAACATTCAAGTTAATGCAACGATTAACATTTACAATATTCCGGAGGCACGTCTGGCAAGCTGCTCTACAGCGCCTGACTGATTATCTGGCTGAGTCTTATATAGCCGTGGCTCCTCAGGGATTGGTGGAGCTGATGTGGTACCGAACCAATCCAAACACAGGAGACGCAGGCAGGAGGTGGAAGGTGGAGGGAAGCCACACCTCCTCAGCGCGAGCCAATCAGGTGCAGGGGATCACACAGCCTGCTCAGCATGAGACACACAACTATGCACAAAGTTACACTATGAGGCGGGGGTACGGCGGCCGTAACAGCATGTTGCAGAGGTCCGCTTTGTTGTTGCTCAATGCATCCCAGCGATGCATACTGCATCCCATATATGCATGCAATTATAAAAACAAAAGCTGAGCATTTTCTTAGTGAAACATCAAATAACCCAAACAAACCCAAAGCTGTTCTGGAAGACTATTAAATCTTTAACTGACCATAAATAAAGGTATTAAGTAGGGATCGAAAAATAATCGGCACCGCCGATAATATCGGCCGATATTCAGCATTTTTATGATAATCGGCATCGGCCGTTTTTTCCACCGATAGCCGATAAAATACGTTTATTTTAATTAAAATACGTTTATTTTAATTAAAACGCGCTCCTTTGGCTCTCATGCAGCCGTCTCTCTCTGCCTGTCTGCCTGAAGTCTCCACTCTGTGCTGTGTAACAAATGTCCCACCTACAGCCCCCACTGATTGGCTACACGGCACAAGTGAGTGACAGCCAATCAACACTGAAGGTAGATGCAGCGCTGCAGGCAGCGGCACAGAGAGAGAGGAGGGGAGAGAGGAGGACTGCCCCGTGAAGCAGCAGTGTGATGTTTGAAGGTAAAGCAACAGAAAATGTCTAAGTTGCAATAAGAAATCCTCTATGCTGAAGTTTTAAAGACACCACTGTTAATGCTTGATAAACACGCCATCTTCATACTGTATCTCAGTGTCTGTTCCCCCCCTCACGCGGTTGCTCGCAACGGGCAGCCATTGGAAACAATAATGTCGTCTAAAACTACTTCACATCGGCTGCTAAAGCTAACGGACATGTAGAAGTTTACTTCAGTGCATTTCAGCTGTGTATGGTCGGTATGGCGCTTGCTTGTGTGTGTGTGTGTGTGTGTGTGTGTGTGTGTGTGTGTGTGTGTGTGTGTGTCGCGCTGAGAAGAAACTGTTGTCTGTGTGCAGCTATGTTGACATGGACTGTGTGTGTGTGTGTGTGTGTGTGTGTGTGTGTGTGTGTGTCTGTGTACATGCACGCTAGCTTCAGCAGCTGATGTGAAGTTGTTTGTAGGCTTCATTAGTTCATTTAGACATGCATTTAAAAAGTATAGAAGAATATCAATTAAATTTATTTATTTTATTATTTATTTTATTTTATTTATATACTTTATTAATCCCCCTCAGGGGAAATTCAATTTTTACTTGGGACTCATTTTGCTGAAAAAATGAAATGTGACTGGTATATTAAATACATGTAATTACAAATTACTTTTACTAAACTACTAAAGCTATCAATAAATGAAGTGAGCCAAGGTTCCTGTTCCTGCCACCCTCTTTATTGGTTTGCACTTAATCAGGCTGGCTCAGATGTACCTGAGAGAGAACATAAGACATCATTAATTAACTGTTATTCATATATCATAAGAGTAGAAAGTAAGTAAAACAATTAGTATAGTACAGTATACAATACTATAGTATACAATATAGTGGAGTGGAAGTGAAGTAGCATCAAATGGAAAAGTAAAGTACAAGTACCTTAAAAATGATCCTTTAGTAAAGTACAAAAACAAACAGTATACTGTTGTATTCAGTCTAATCCCAGGTGTGTTATTCTAAATTTTGACACCAAAATTTTAATTTTTACTGCAAATGAATATCGGTTCTAAATATTGGTTATCGGTTTCCTTGACTACTAATAATCGGTATCGGTATCGGCCCTAAAAAACCCATATCGGTCGATCCATAGTATTAAGCTTCCCTCATGCATTGTCAAGGGCTCTTAACCTCTGATAAAGCTAGGCTGCTTGACTGTTTCACTGAGCATTTCATTGCCTGTTTGTCCTGTTTGTCAGGTGTTTTGGTTTTAAGGCTGTTACGAGATGGGGGGGAAAAAATCAATTCACATAACTGTCACAATTTTTAAAAAAATGATTTTTTAAAAATTGATTTATTAATTCCTGAATTAATATTTAATATATTCAGTTGCAAAATGTTGGCCTATACAGAGGTGGAAAGAAGTTACAACCTTAATTGTGGTGATCTATGACTAATTTGCCATCATATCAGGTTGATGAAAAACAAAGCCAGGAGGCAGACAGTGATGGACGCTAGTTCAAGGTCTACAGAGATAAGGGCTGCACCGTCTCATTTTAAATCCAGAGTAGGAAGTACTTTGAGTTTGACACATTGCCAGGAAAAAAACGGAGCTGGACATGGCTAAAGCTGCATACAAACTCTGTCATGGTCTAGTAACGTACTGTGGAAATTCAAGAAACAGCAGTGCACACATATTACTCGACATCATCGAAAGTTAGCCCAATGGCCTTCAGCAAGCCAGCAGATGCTGGAGGAAACTAAAGGTTGGCGATATGGCCTATTTCTTTAATTTGTGAACAACAGCAGTTCAGGTTCTTTATACAATAATAATAGTTCAATAAAATAAAATCTACCACAAATTACACATTTTACCAGTTCCCAAATACAAAAAATGTACGATACGATAACCAACAATTTAACGTTTTTTTTTTTATTTTAAAAAGAAGTGTAAGTTTATTTACACCTTAGGGTAAGAAAGGCTAAGATGTAGTAGTGAGAAAATATGGATGAGTATAACCCTGACGTAATCAAATCAATCAATCACTTGCTAACACAACAAAAACAAAGAACAGTTGTGACTCCTCCAAACCTGCCAACATTAGGCAAGGATAAATACAAGGATGTGAAAGTAAAATGACTTCAAGTCAGTATTAAATTTATAGTTAATGGTAAGAGAGAGGGAAATTATGAAGCCCAGTGTTACTGTGTTATGCCATGCTTGTTGTTGCCATAGGTAACAGTATGACGTCAGTATGCCAACAAGTCGAAATATAATAATAATAATAATAATAAACTTTATTTATATAGCACCTTTCATACAAGAAATGCAGCACAAAGTGCTTTGCAATACGGGCAGCATAAGCACTGAGTGCTTCACGTGAAAATAGACAAAATGGACATAAAACAGACAAGGCTTTTAAATATACACAGGGCTTGATGCTAACTTTTTTCCCAAGGAGCACATGTGCTCCTAAGTTGAAAAAGTAAGGAGCGCACAAAGAACTTCAGGGGCAGGGGGCGGATTGGCCGGTGGGGCTGGCCCGGTGAGCTGTCAGTACTGCAATGCGCGTCCCTTCCATGTTGTTTGTTTGCTGTGAGATGTTCAGAGGTGTTACGCCCCACCCTTAGACGGCCCTATGGGCATAACAAAACTCCATCACTGACCCAATAATAACCACATAAACACCTTTTAAAAACAATCAAATCCATGGGATTTATTAGAATGAAGACAAGACAACAAAAATCCCACTGAGAGGCAGCAGGACCAGCAGTCTGCACACCAGAGGCCTCCCTCCTCTGCTGCTGGCACAGGAGCTCTTAAGCACCTCCTCCATGCCAGGTGTGCTGCACCTTGTTAGGTAATGCAGCACACCTGAGCAGATCTACAAGGGAGGGAAAAAGGGACAGCAGCACAGAACACATACACAGCCGTAACAAGAGGGAACGTAGGTGTCAATCTTATGTTTTGATGCTTGAAGGAGGAGATAAGAGCGGCCTCTTCCAATACGAAAGAGGCTTGTGTTTTTCTTGAAATCTGATTGGCTCAGCCGCAGTCATTACTCATGGCAGACCAGGCTAGTTTGACCGTTAGACAGAAAACATGGATAAAGCCGGTAAAAAAAGAAAGGGTGGTGCGGAAAAAACTTGAATAAAAAAACTTAAATCTTTACAAGAAGAGGCAGCTAAGTGCTCCAAAATAACCGACCTGTTGGGCCACGCCGTTGGTCGACGGGCTGAGGCTGCTGGTGTTGCTAACCACGGAGATGGAGCCGACAGTGCCATTATAGCAGGTATATTAACGTTCGTTAACGTTCGTGAGTGTGTAATGTGCAAGTCTGGCTTTGGCAAATTGTGTATTTCTTTTTTTTATATATATATTTTTTAGGGCATTTTTGCCTTTAATTGATAGGACAGTCAGGTGTGAAAGGGGGAGAGAGAGGGAGTGACATGCAGCAAAGGGCCACAGGCTGGAGTCGAACCCAGGCCGCTGCGGTAACAATCTTGTATATGGGGCACCTGCTCTATCCACTAAGCCACTGACGCCCCAAATTGCGTATTTCTTCTAGGTGTCCGTTTCAAGAGGCCAACTAGCCTACTAGGTATTGCAATAAGTCATTATAATTTAAACCTGTACTAAAAGAAAATATGTGCCTACTTTTTTCCCGTGGTTGCACACTATTAACGTTAGATGGTGCTCCCAGTCCCAAGGAAAATGAAGCTGAGGGACAGACTAACCCCAGTCATGATGAGGAGGAGGATGAGACCAGAAATATGACAGGTGTAGTGTGAAGGCATAGCCTACTATGCATTACATTTTAGGCAGAGGAAAACCTTTTTAGTAGTGCTAAGTGGGATTTTTTTTGTTTTGTTATATTGTGCGTAAAATTAGATGCATTAGGATAGAGTCATATGCTCTTATTTTAAGTTAAATAATAAGCACATAGCCATTCGTGGCCAATTTATTATTGCATTCATTTTATAGTCTGGAATTAAACAATTACTGCTGATTTTCTTATGTAGTTGATTCAGAGCACAGCGTTTGTGTAGTGTGTACAAGCATGTAGAGGATTATAAGTAGAAACGTGTGGGCCGGTGTGGGGGCAGGTGTGTGGGCCGGTGTGCCTGAATGTCCCGGGCTGAATTTGTGTCCCAGTTAGGGTTGGGTCGGTTCTCGGTAATACCAGTTCGGTTCGGTACTCTGTCTTGTACCGGGTTTTTTTTTTTTTTTTTTTTTTTTTGAGACCGACCGGACCACATACGTCATTTTACAGCCTGTGTCTGCCTCTTTGCCAAGCGCACAGCGAGCAGGAGAGAGAGGGGGGTGGGGGTGGGGCGGGGACTGAGCTAGGTAGGGGGTGCGAGTGCGCATGCGCTGAGGCCTCTACTGTAGCCTGGAGTTTGTTTAACAGTGATGGGGAATTGATAATGGCGGACAATTTAGTCTCGAAGAAATCAAAGAATGCGCCAATATGGTAACAGTTTGGCTTTGAGCCAGACGAAGGAGGCAACCCTTGTTTGCACTGATTGAGTAAGCTAAACCTGCAAATTTATTTGTAAGGAATAAAAGAAACAATGCGTTACTGTCACTGTGTTGTCCTATGGTCGTTTTTTTTTTTTTTTTAAATGAGTCAATTGTGCCCCCAAGTGGCGAAAATCCGGTATTACCGACTTGATGCAGGATTTGCACCTTTTTTTTTTTTTTTTTTAATTGTATTTGTCTGTTTTTATTTTGTTGTAAAGCACTTTGAGCTACACCTCCCTGTATGAAAGGTGCTATATAAATAAAGTTTATTATTATTATTATTATTATTGATGCGTTTTTTCACGAAAACCTGACCTTTTTTTTTTCTCATACGACCCAACCCTAGTCCCAGTCTGCCCCTGGTCTTGTCTCTTATACAACATATGTGAACATGTAAAGATACTTTATTTTCACTGAATTATACATTCATACTTTTGTTTTTGTGCAATCTTGTAATTCTGCATTTGACTGTATCGGGAAAGTCAGAGCTAGTTAAAGGCTAAATTGAACAGATATATTTTTATCTTCCTTTTAAAAATATATAGCGAGCTAGCTTCCTTGATATCTGTAGCTAGTGTGTTCCATAGCTTTGGGGTGTAATTGACAAAGGCTGCATCTCCGATCTTCTTCCGGCTGCTGCTGGGAATCTCCATTAAACCAGCAGTAGATGATCTCAGTGTTCTTGGAGGCAAATAGTTAACAAGGGAGTTAGTAATGTAACTCAGTCCCAGCCCATGTACGGCTTTGTATACAAGAAGGAGGACCTTAAAATCAATTCTTAATGTAACAGGAAGCCAGTGCACATCAGCTAAGACTGGTCTTATGTGCTGTCTCCGCTTGGTTCTGGTTAATTGCAGAGCTGCAGAGTTTTGAATTAGCTGAAGTCTCTCAGTGGTGTTTTTTGGGAGGCCAGTAAAAAGTGCATTACAGTAGTTGAGGCGGCTTGAAATAAAGGCATGAATTATTTTCTTAGCATCTTTTTTATTTAGAAATGGTCATACCTTGGCTATGTTTCTGAGGTGGAAAGATGAATGAAATATTGGGAGTATCACAATATGAATTTTTCACATCACATTAAAAATTTTGCTTGTATTATCATGAACAATATGATATGGCACACCCCTAGAGGGAACATTTAATAAACTACCTGGTAGCTCAGAGACAGTAAAATGCATCTCAAAGTCAGTTGCTCATTGTATCTTCAAAGACCTTCATCCACATAGCATGGTGGAAAATACAGGTTCTCAAAACTTGGTGTGTATTGAAGCTGCAGTATGTTATAACAATCAAGGAAGTTTTTCTCAGAGACATCCTTGCCAAAAATCTACAGTTGGTTAAGTCAGAACCAAAAGAAATGCTGAGTAGAGCCTGAACGAGTCACTCTTACCTCTAACATGTGGACACCACCAGCCACAGAGTCTTTGCTCACCGTAACAGTCCATCACATTACAGATGACTGGTCTTCTTCCTCTCGCATCCTCCAGACCAGGGCCTTGCATGAGAGTCAGATGGTGGCAAATTTTGCAGAGGTACTTCGTAATGTAGTGATTAAATGGAACATCGCCGATAAGGACCCTGCTTTAGTCGTTGACAATGCATCTAATAGAGCTGTCTCTGCTCAGTTAGCCTGCTTTTTCCATATCAAGTGCTACAATCTTAACCTGGCCTCACAGCTTGCACTAAAGCTGCTAGCTGTTGCAAGATCCCTGGGATGAATTGGACGCTTGACTTGGTTTATCCATAGAGATGCCACAGGACTTCATGCTTTAGAGCAAAAAAAAAGTTGCTGTAGCTCCCTTTTCACAGTCTGGTAACATACATCAGTAAAGTGGAACAGTGTGTATGATAAGATTGAACATTTCCTCAAGCAACAGCCAGCAGTCACAGCTGCAGGGCTTTCCCCCAAGGTTTGAAACAGAGAGAAAGAGATATGGACCTTGTCTGAGCTGAACATATTCAGTGCAGAGGAGTTCATCCAGGCCCTGAAGCCAGTCAAGGTGGCTACGTGTGTTATGTTCGATACGAGTAAGGGCTCATTTATGCTCAACTTTAGATACAAGAACTGAGACCGATGGAGCCTTCTGTCCATACTCTGCACTTATTTCGTTCATATTTGTGTACGTTTTTCGAAAGCTTACGGATACCGATGAAATGTAGCAGTACCACCGGAGATTGTGGAGGCAGTGCAGCGTAGTTCAAGCTAGGGCTGGGTGGTATGGCCTATGGTGGGGGATAAAAATAAAATAAATGAATGAATAAATGAAATAAAATAAAATAGAAAGATTTCTCTCTCTTTGACTTTTACTTATTCCCCCCTTTAACTTTATTTATATAGCACATTTAAAACAGCCGAGGCTGACCAAAGTGCTGTACAATCTAGAAAGCACTAAGTACTGTAATACAACAAAAGAAAATCAAAATACAAAATGCAGTGTACACAATCTGCTATAATAATTCACGAAAAATATAAAGTATGAAAATAAAAAATGCCGAATCAGCATAATAAACGAATAATCAATCAGTCAGTCGAAGATCCAGAAATGTACAGCTTAAAGGATAACTTTCAACCTGGGCCCTATTTCCCCATGTGTATGTGTGCGTATGATTCATAGGTACAACTCGTTTTAAAATTGGTTCAGTATAAGTATAAGTTTGCGCATTAAAAGTGCTTTTTTTCGCCACTGACTGGTTCAGATCGCCAGTGCTATCTCTGTAGATGGCATACTAAGCGTTTCCCTTACCCTTCGCTTCCTCTGGGCTGTGTGTGACGTCATCTCTCGAGAGCTTTGCTTGTTGCTGGAAGAAAACAGAGGAGCCATGCTGAGCGTCGCTCAGAGTGGTGCTGGTTGTCCCGGAGTACAGTTGAGAGTTTTACTGCATCGATTGAAAATAATGGTTCGTGTTTGTGCTTATCCGAATTGCAAGACACCCCGTACAGCTTTCATAGGCTGCCTTTGTCGGATGACAAGATGCTGAAGTTGTGGCTAGTTGTGCTACAAATGGATGCTAACACTCCAGTCCAGACACTGCGCCTTGCAGACCATCGGGTCTGCAGTGCTCACTTCTCCCAACAGGGCTTGACGCTAACTTTTTTCCCAAGGAGCACATGTGCTCCTAAGTTGAAAAAGTAAGGAGCGCACAAAGAACTTTAGGGGCACAATGTAAATTGATCAAATAATGTGTTTTCCGTAAGAAACGTGATGCAAATAGACATTTACAAGCAAATTATTTAATGAATTTGTATACAAAATGTACAGAAAGGTAAAATCATCAAGTTTTGAAAAAGTATTGCAATTTAATTTTGTCTTTAATGTTATTATCTTATATATATTATCTTTGCAATATGATTATCTTATATAATGTTATTACTATCCTAAAACATTCTCCAGGTCCTCTGAAACTCTGCAGGACTTATTTCCACCCTGCCCAGCAGCGGTACCGTGGCAAACGGTCCCTAACTGTGGGGAGAACGGAGCCTCTTTTCCTGGTCCCTCTTCTCCACCACACTTTGACTTATTCCCACCCAGCCGACAGCCTGGCCGTGGAGAAAGGTCCCTAACTGCATCAATAAGTGATTAACATAGGGGGGATCAAAATAAAATAAATAAATAAGATAAAAATCAACCAGCCACCCTCCTCCCCTGACTGTCCCCTCATAAGTAAAGAACAGTCCCTAAAGTGCGGTGAGGTTTGTGGACCGTTACCTGGCTGCCACAAGAGAGAAATGTGAACGGCTTGTTTCTCCTCTGACACGCTACATACCTGTGTGCCGCCACGGCTCAGTTGTCCAGGTACTACTGGGCAGTCATGACACCAACGAAAGAGGAAATTACTGGACCTGGAGTCGGTCTTCTCTGTCGCGGTAAGCCGTTATCTTGCGCACTATGATCCTCCGCCGTATAAGAGGGAAGAGGGAAGGCGGCTGGAGTTCCTTCAATATTTGCGGTTAGATTATCATATTTTTTTATTGACAAAAATATAGGCTGCTTCGGCTGATTTTTTTTTTATGCGCACATGTGCCCCTAAATATTTTTTTACAGTTCGCACACACCTATTTTAGGCGAAAATGCGAGTGAAACGCTCGCACTGTCGAGCCCTGCCCAAGATGACTACTGCCAGCCGAAGAAGAGAAGACATCCAATCCCGAAACACCTCTTCCTCAAGAAAACGGCTGTCCCACGAGTAGAGAGAGCTACAGACGCAGTGGAGGTAATGTTATATAAACAATGTTCGAAACGCTTAGTATGCTATTTACAGACATAGCACTGGCGATCTGAACCGGTCAGTGGCGAAAAAAAGCACTTTTAATGCGCAAACTTATACGGGACACATTTGCCCCCATATCTACCTCGCGGCTGCCGGCTGCATCCGCCTCCCTCAATACTGAACCAATTTTAAAACGAGTTGTACCTATGAATCGTACGCACACAAAAACATGGGGAAATATGGCCCAGGTTGAAAAATACCGAAGTTATCCTTTAAGATGCACCAAAAGCCAGTGAGAAAAGATGGGTCTTAAGCAATGACTTGAATGTAGCAAGAGAGTCAGCAGATCTAATATCCAGTGGTAAGCTATTCCACAACTTGGGGGCAGCTACTGCAAAAGCTCGGTCACCTTTAGTTTTGAGCCTAAACATAGGGACATCTAAAATCAATGTATCACTTGATGACCTCAGTGCTCTAGCTGGAGAGTGGAGATGGATGAGTTCAGCTAGGTACTGCGGGGCCAGACCGTTCAATATCTTAAAAACAAACAATAAAATCTTAAAATCAATCCTAAAATGAACAGGAAGCCAGTGCAGAGAGGCCAGAACTGGAGTGATGTGTGACTGTTTCTTTGTGCCGGTTAAAAGGCGAGCAGCAGCGTTTTGCACCAGCTGCAGGCGCCGGAGAGAACTCTGATCTAAGCCGACGTACAAGGAATTGCAATAGTCCAGCCTAGACGTAATAAAAGCATGTATAACCCTTTCCAGGTCTTTTGGTGAGAGATAGGGCTTTACTTTGGAGAGGAGCCTAAGCTGAAAGAAAGCACCTTTGAGTACTGAGCCTATTTGCTTGTCAAATATAAAAGCACTGTCAAAAGTGACACCGAGGCTTTTTATAAAAGAGCATTTTTTGGAAGCCAAAGGGCCCAGGGCAGCAACAGGGTCATTAATACATTTTTGGTTTCCAAACACAATTACCTCTGTCTTACTGTCATTAAGATTTAAGAAGCTAATGTCCATCCAATGTTTAATGTCATGAAGACAGGCGAGCAGAGGCTGCAGGGAGTCCTTACAGTCTAGTTTTAGAGGCAGGTAGACTTGAACATCATCCGCGAAGCAATGAAAAGACGCACTATGTTTGTGCAGAATGGAACCTAGGGGTAACATATACAAAGAAAATAATAAAGGGCCGAGAATGGAGCCTTGAGGGACCCCACAACTAAGAGGGGCCACATTGGAGGACAATTCACCTAAGTGCACAGAGAAAGTCCTGTCAGTCAGGTATGACTGTAGCAGCATGAAGGCAGCACCTTTAATACCTGCACAGTGGTCTAACCGCGATTAAAGGGTCCTGTGATCGACCGTATCAAGGGCAGCGGTTAGATCTAAAGTCACTAAAATAGCAGCACAGCCTGAATCAACAGTTAAAACAAGATCGTTAAAAACTCTTAAAAGAGCAGTTTCAGTACTATGACAAGACCTAAAACCAGACTGAAATTTCTCATATCGTTTTGGATTAAAAATGATTGCAGCTGGACACAGATCACTTTCTCCAACACTTTGGACAAAAAGGGCAGTTTGGAGATGGGCCTGAAGTTAGAGAGAACCGAGGGGTGCAGACTGGGTTTTTTGATTAGTGGCTGCACTATTGCATGTTTAAAAGGAGCTGGAAAACACCCAGAGCTAAAACAAGTATTAATTAAAGCAAGAATAAAAGATCCAACAGAACTAAAAACCTCTTTAAAAAGGCGAGAGGGAATACTATCAGAGAGGCAGTTTGTGGGCTGCATCTCATGAACCACATCTGACAGTGCGTTTAGTGATATGGGCTCAAACTGGTCAAAAACAGCTGGGCACATGGGAGGATCAGAGGGGTCGGGGGCAGCAGGATGTGGTATAGAACGAAGAGCAGAGATTTTGTCAACAAAAAAGTTGAGAAAATCATTACAGAGTACAGGAGTTGGGACAATGGGGGCAGCATCACTCGGATTTACAATAGAGTCCAGAGCATTAAATAGAAACTTGGGATTGTTAATGTTTTCAATCAATGGTTTTCGCAGCTTTCACTGCACGCTGATACTCCAGTAAACAGTCTTTTAGGATCCCAAAAGAGACATGCAACTTATCCTTCTCCCAATTTCTCTCAGCACGCCTACAAGAGCGTCTGAGAGCACGGACAGAGTCATTTATCCATGGTTCGGAAGTAACCTTTGGGCGTTTGGACCTTATAGGAGCAATAGAGTCCAATATATTTGTGCATGTAGAATTAAAAACAGCAACAAGCTCTTCAGCACTAAGGACACCACAACTATCCACAATAGTAATCATAAAATCACTAAAAGCAGTAGAAAACTGTGGCGCTGTATTGGAGTTAAAAGCACGAAAACGGCGTGCAGGAGGACCAGTAGCAACAACAGAGCAGAGAACAGTGGCAGAGAATAAAACAGGCAAGTGATCGGAAATACAAGCACTATTACAAATTTCACTGACATCAACAGACAAACCAAGTGACAGCACTATGTCAAGATATAAAACTGTCCCTAGTTCGTATCACCCCCACCTTGAAGATCCGCATATTTATTTGAACCCAACAGCGACAAAAAAGCCTTTCTCTATATGGCTATTTAGCGTAGCCTTGGTCAGGTCGGACACAGCGGAAGTCAGCAAACCAGAATACGGCACCCGGAGGCGGAAGTAAGTCTGCATGCCCGCAACGGCCCGCAGCCATTAAACCACAGAAGAAGAAGGAGCCGTGTTTACAGAGAGTGTTCTTTGAGTAAGCGGTACGCAACGGGCATTGCTGAACACATAACAGTTTTACCACATGTATCTATAAGGACTTGGTTGTACTTTCGATGTCATGGCGGATAAAGGAGCACCATCTAGAAGAAAAAGAACAGAAGAAGGTTAAACGGGACAGTGATAGGGCTCGAGCCCAAACGCGTGTAAACCTCAGTCGGGCATTCACCAAGTGGAGAGAGCTGAGAGATTTGAAAGGTTTTAAAACTGATCCCAAGTTGGCCCTTTTCCTAATCGACAGGTATGTAATTTTTGTTTTTATTTAGAGAATATACCGCAATTTGTTAGACGTTGTTTCACTTCAATATATGAGCAAGCTAAATGTAACGTTAGCTGATGTGAACCACTTTTGTCTAGTAACGTTACAACAAATGCCACAAAATTATCTGTGACTGTGACCATGAACACAAATATACAGCAGGCAGTTGTCCTCAGTTTATAAGAAATTCACAGCTACACCAGAACATTTATGATTTTGATTTTTGATTTTTTTCCTCGCTCTCCAAAACAAATGCATGCGGTAATTGCCGGTTGCAGTCAAGATTTTACGAATGAAGCCGAATGCCGGCTGCAGTCGGAATTTTTACGACACCAGGCTGTGGGTGTCATACCACTTCGACCCAAAGGGGGCGCTATAATCAACGAAAACATAAAGTTCTGCACAGCTGCTTTAAGTGGAAAATACACACAAGAGATGAATTTTATTAAAGTGATAGTGTGTAGCATAAAGAGCAAAGTGAGACATGAAAAAAGAACAGCAGACTTTGTATTGTATAGCATGTTGCTTTGTAACCTGTTGATGAGTTTAAGCTCATGCACACACAAGTTAGGCTACTACATGGTAGGTGATTGTTGCCAGTCTCAAATGCTGTAGTATTGGTATTAATAGTCTTTAATTATTGTAGTTACAAACTATGGTGTATATTGCAGATATATATTTTTTTACCAGTAGGTTTTAAATCATAAATATTTGTCTTGTCTTCTCCCCACTCCCTAGAAAATGCTGTTAAACATGATGACTGCATTGCTCGAGCTGCCGGGCTCTGCAAAAAATTGGTGGGACACTTCTCCCACAGCTGGAAAGAGACAGTGGCACTGATAAAAACACAGCAGGGGTACAACCTCCCAGAGCACTCACTCATTATTAATTTCAGGCAAAAGATGATCGAGAGAGTCCCGGAGCAGCAGCGGGCCTTATCTGATGTCCTCTTAGCAGACAGAAAAATCAAGACATTTTGTTCCCAACTGGCAGGACCTGGATATACTTGAATCCAGGCACCAGGCACCAGGCACTACAGCCTCTGCAAGAATTTACAGATGCTCTTTTGGGTGAGTTATGTGAGTATTTCTTATGTGAAACCAGTCCTTCATCTGATGAAGACATAATTTCTTGCAGAGAAGGAAGAGGACAGTGATTTAACAAAGTCCATTAACATGAAAATTCTGGACTACATGAACACTAAGTATGGCAACCCAGGAACTTCTGGATATGACGTGCTTCGTGGGTCCCAGATTCAAAGTCAGCTACATCAGCAGCGAAAAGGTCTTAGAAATCAAGACCAGGGTGATATCAGAAATGGAAGCAACAGCACAGAAGGTTACAATGTTACAATTGTTACAATGTTTATTTGACACGAAGGTGATAAAATATTTATATAAATAATACAAAATATTTCACGTACACAAATCAGATATTGCATGATCTTGAATGCAACATGACATATAACTGAATATAAGTGCAAAATGAATAATGTATTTTTTTCTCTCTCTGTATTCTTCTCTCTGTTCTAGGAGAGGAACCCCACTGACCAAGAGGCCCAAAGCACCCTCATACCCCAACGACTTGATGGGCAGAGAAAAGGTGAGACAACTGCAATGTGAGAAACTGCAGCTGGATTTAAATTATTATGTTTACATTTAATTAAAATTATTTAATTTGTTTTCAGATTTTTATTTATTTATTTCAACAATCCAGGTAGCAAGGAATGTTTCTGTTTAGAGTAGCAGAAATGTTTTAATGGGGGCATTAAGATGTTCTGTTTAAGTGATCAATAAACTGTATTGCCATGCACCTAAATTGGTTCAATACAAATATATCAGCTGTAGCCAGGTGCAATTTTTTCAATAAAAACATGTTGTTGGAATGGAAATATTGCATTTAAAGTATTTGTTTATTTATCGCCTCGTATCGTCATCGCAACATTCAACAACATTATCGCATATCGCATGTCGCATGTTTTCCTAATATTGTGCAGCCTTAATAAATAAAAAAATAAAAATAAATAAATAAATATATATATATATATATATGTGTATATATATATATATATATATATATGTATATATGTATATATGTGGGGTTTTTTTGTCTTTTTTTTTAAAGCAAAATTAATACAGCAGAACTGGAGAAAGGGGTGAAAAATAAATAAAGGTGGGCATTGCTCAAGTAGGGCACAAAATTATAGACGGAGAGCGATTGAAAAATTTTTCACTTTAAGCCCTGACACTGTCATTTTTGTGTAGGAATTAAGCTACAATACATGACATATGTTGTTTTAATTAATATATACAGTGTGAATAAAGATTACATAACATAAAAATAACTGCAGTCTTTGTTATTTGATAGCCGCTTAAATTAAACAATTTTTATAGGGCAAGTAAAAACTGACTTCGGGCAAGTAGATTTCTGACCAAAAAAAACCTTAGCGTTGAACCCTGATTTGACATTCCTAAATTCGTTGCCGGTATAATAACATATACCGTTGACAAGATAGAGGACAAGCTCAGATTTCAGTCAACGGCGGCAGGGCTTTTAAATCCCGAGTCCAGTCTCTGTGCTCATACGGATCCACTCCGCCTATTTTCTGTTTTGTCAAGGTACCGAGCCTTTGGAACAGGGTCCAGCTTGTCTCGGTACCGTCCGACACACTTTTCCTTTGCCCGGTCCATTTAAATCTCTCGCTTCACGTCTCTCCCGGCGCAACGCAATGTAAACAAAACAATTTGCTCGTAAAAATGGTGCTGGTTACAGACAATGCATTGCGAAGTCACGTGCCCTTTTGAGCCTTTTATTTTTTTTATTTTGCACACATAACAGATTTAAAAGAAAACCAAATTAAAGGATACACGCACGCACGCACACCCACACCCACACCCACACACACACACCCACACCCACACACACACACACACACACATACATACATACATACATATCTGTATATAAATTTATTTATGTTTTTCCTGCTCTCATATCATAACAAAGTCAAAGGCATGTGATAATGTGCTGCAGAAATATATATTCTGAAGCTTTTGGAAAACATCATTTCAGTACTGTAAAATATTTCCAGGTACTGTATCTCAAACACAAAAACATATCATTTCTGTGTTACGCACCTTTGCTTCTTGGGCTGCTGTACAGATGTGTGCTGATCACCACCATCTTTTGAGATGCCACAGACTGTGTGCCCACTGAGATGATTTGTGGAGGGTCCTTGTGGCATCCTACATCCTGGAGTCTGGCTGTAGTGGAGAGGTGTTGGGCACCAGGGCCCTGCTGTGATGTACTCTAAAAGACAAAGGAAATATCTTAAACTGATATTGCACCAAATGAAAATAGTCAACATTAGGGATGGGTATCTTTAAGATTTTATCGATACTCCTCATCGGTTCTTTTTCATTTCTAAATAATTGATTTTTAGAAAATATATTAATTTAAAAAAATAATAAATTCAGAACAGGATAACTAAATATTTTGAATATAACTAAATGTTGTTTTCAGAGCAGCAACAGTAATTTTTACAACAGCAACGTCACTATATAAATAATATTCCTGACATGCGATACTGAGTGAAGTTTAATTTTTAGGGAAAACTTAGATCTCTTTGTCCTAAGAGCAGGCACCTTCCACCGACGGCCTGAAGGCAACAATACAAATTCAGAAAGAAGGGGGTGATTTACTATACATGTCAGTAAGCTGAGCTTGACTCCTCCCTGAAACCTTACTGGCCACTTTGATCAGGCTACCAAGCCTGTTCGTATTGAGTCAGGTTTCCATACCAAGCAACAATGCAGAACAAAAAAAGAGATTCAATAAAACTTCTATAAATGAGGGTCATCATCTCGGAGGAAACATTAAAAGAAGACATTTTCCTCAGGAAATAAAGCCGTTGCTGGACTTTATAGTTTAGTTTAGTTTCGTTTATTTATTTATAGTTTCGTGGACAATCCCCATTAATTGACTGTAGCAAAAAAAACAGTGCATCAATGCACTCACTAAAACACAACACACCGGTGATACATAAAATCACATGTACATACGCAGGCAGCATGCCCAACCATACATGTCCCAGAGCATTTCCAGCAACATCAACAGCACATACAGTCACATGCAGCACATCACAATGTTCACAACACAGAAGCAGCACATATAATCACATGCAGCACATCACGATGTTCACAACTCAGAAGCAGCACATGTAATCACATGCAGCACATCACGATGTTCACAACTCAGAAGCAGCACATATAATCCCATGCAGCACATCACAATGATCACAACACATAAACAGCACATATAATCACAAAAACAGACGGGCAACATCTATCACTATGATCATGTTACATGCAACACATATGTCATATCCAATCCAGTCTAGTGTGTGCAGGTGTAGTTGTCAGCGAACCAGGTTAAGTGTGCAGTGAAGGTGGAGTATGTATGTATGTCTTTGATTTGGGTGGGTAGAGAGTTCCAATTCTGAGTGGCTCTAACTGAGAAGGATAGTTGACCAAATGTACTTTTCCTGAAAGGGACTAACAGGTCGCCACGTGTAATGCTTCTGGTAGTTTGACTGTTACTGTTACGTTGAGTTATGAGTGAGTTAAGAGGGGGAGGAGCTGTATTGTGCAAAATTTTGTGGACAAGGCAGATGTTCCTGTATTTTATTACATCTTTCCAACTCGGAAGTTTATGTTTTTTCAGAATCGGACAATGATGGGAGCTGTTCGGTCTCTTATCCAGTACTTTAACAGTTTGCTTATAGAGAGTGGCCAGTGGTTTCAATGTCAAACTGTTTGTTTGTCCCCAGCTTGTGTGACAATATGTTAAATGTGGCATGAACATAGCATTCACATATAGCATGGCAGCATGTAGAGTCATTGTGTTCCGTATGTATCTGAAATTAGCTAAGCTAAACTTCACTCTTTTGGACACTTTTTTAATATGTGCTTTAAAAGTCAAATTGGAATCAATAATGATTCCCAGGTATTTGACTTCTGGCACAATGGTGATGTTTTGGCCTGAGATTTTAACTTCTGGCATAATGTTACATTGTCTTTTTGTAAAAAACATTCCCACTGTTTTTTTAACGTTTAGTTGGAGGGAGGAACAGTTGAGCCAGTTGGTGATACGCTGCAGGGCGGAGTTTAGTTCATCAGCAGCCATTTGCTTTGTCTTGGCATGCACAAAGATCACTGTATCATCTGCATATAACTGTGTCTCCACATCTGGAAATAATGATGGTAGATCATTGATATATAGTGAGAACAGGAGCGGTCCAAGTATTGACCCTTGTGGTACTCCAGTACACAAGTCAAGAGCTGGAGATAGTTGGTTGCTAACGATAACATGTTGATGTCTTCCAGTTAAATATGTTTCAATCCAGCTGATTGCTAATGGGGAGAAATTAAAGGTGGATAGTTTAGCTAGAAGGACCTTGTGATTCACAGTGTCAAAGGCTTTACGCAGGTCTAAGAACACTGCACCAACAGTACCTCCTTTGTCAACCCTTTCTCTGACCTTTTCTATAAAAAGGCAGTTGGCTGTTTCGGTGGAATAATTAGCCCTAAAGCCAAATTGCATAGGGTGCAAATTGAATGGACTGTTCTTCAGAAATGAAACAAGCTGCTCTGATACCCATTTCTCGGCAACCTTAGATGCCACAGGTAAGATACTGATGGGGCGGTAGTTACTAATGTTCTGAGGATCATCTGACTTGAAGATGGGAGACACAATTGCAGTTTTCCAGGCATTTGGGAAATGTCCCTGTAGCACTGATAAGTTAACCATTTGTGTGATTGGACATACCAGGGAATCTTTCAGGAATCCATACCGTAAACATCCTTAGCTGTTGAGGATTTAAGGGAGTCAATAATAGCAGAGGTTTTCGATTCAGAGATGGATAGAATGCTTAAAGATGTTTTACTTTCATCAACTTCAGCAATATTGACTGTAGGTAGAGGAAAGCTTTGTGCAATTGAATCCACAGCACTAATGAAGTATTTGTTAAATGCTGTTGCAACTTGCACTGGGTCTTGCACCAGCTGGGCATTCTGTTCCAGCACCAACTCTTTTTTAGGCCTGTGATTGATTACCATTAAGATTTTAATTTGTTCCCAAATCAGTTTAGTGTTGCCTTTTGTCTTATCAATAATTGTTATGAAGAAGTTAGCTTTGGCTTTTCTGATCGTTTTTGTAACTTTGTTACGCAATGAGGTGAAACGGTACCTATCACTAATTGAATTAGTCTTCAGAGCTCTTTTTAGTGCACTATCTCTTTCCTTCATTAAATTGAATATGTCGTCATTAAACCAGGGAAGTGTATTGTTTTTGTCTTTCTTCCTGCTTTTCACTTTTCTACTGAACTCCTCAACCAGATTTTGTAGTTCCGTTGGAAACAGTTTGCAGTCTGCTTCCACGTTACTCCCAGTTAGCATATTTTCCCAATCAGTCTGTTGCACTGCTCTTTCAAAATTTACTAGTTCATTTTTCGGAATTTTTTTCATGAGTTCTTTGGATTTGTTAGGGCCATTAAAGCGCTTTTTTGTGAGTTTTCTGGACATTAATATTAAATTATGGTCAGATAGTCCCGTAAGTAGATTATATGTTTTAACGACTCTCTCAGGCTTGTTACTGAATATTAAATCAATTTGCGTTTGGGAGGAGGTAGTTATTCTAGTCGGTCCTACAGTCAGTTGTGCAAAATCCAAACTATCTGTAATCTGTTTGAGAGCTCTCCTGTTTGTCTTGTCCAGCCAGTTACAATTCAGGTCACCAAGTAATATAACCTCTGTTTTGGGGTCAGATACTTTAAGCAGTTTTTTAAGTGTGGCGTAGAAGTCATTGCTGGAGGATGGTGGATGATATACAACAATTAGTTTAAAAGACATTTCAGGAGAGAGCATTATGTTCAGTCCAAGACCTTCTATATCAATATTAAATGGCCAGCATATTTGATTACAGTTAAAGTGTTCTTTAATGTATATCAGGACCCCACCCCCTCTGCCAATAGATCTGTCCTGTCTAAAGATTTTGTAGCCAGGGATATTGAACACTGCAGATGGAGAGTTACTATGCAACCATGATTCCGTCAGGCAAAGAAAATCTAAATTAGAGTTGTGAAGGAGATGATGAACTTGGTCAGCCTTAGGGGTGAGGCTACGAATGTTAATATGTCCTCCAAAGACACCTTTGGGTTTATGTAGTGGATCCCAAATCATTCAAGAGTGATTGACAGTTCTGAAGAAGTTTAACTTGCAATGTTTTTTGAAAACCGGAATGGTACGGTGGGTTTTCCTGAACAGACTTTTCCTACAATTTTGAACGCAACATCCAACTTACGTGTTACCTGGACAGTACGCGCCGGTGTAAACACACTGCAGGGAAAAGTACTGTTTCTCCATGGCTACCGTAGTCTCCCTGTCGCTCCGCACGCCCACAGCTGGTCGGCCCCGGTCTACGACGCATCCATCGCCCGCATCCACAGCCCTCAGAGGTACTGTAGTCTCCCCGTCGCTCCGCACGCCCACAGCTGGTCGGCCCCGATCCACGACGCATCCCTCACCCGTATCCACAGCCCTCGGAGCCCTGGGCCTCCACTCTCCCACACAGACTGAGCCATCTCCCGGTTGACTCGCCTCTAGTAGCCCCTCCACTCCACTCGGACAACAGACACGAGACAGCAAATTAAGTTGGTGGAGTAATTCAATCACTGTGCTTTCACTGTAATTACCACATACCTGAGAGATAGGATCGTTGCATTTTGCGTCTTCATTTCTGGCATTTCGTGTGTTCGGTCCGGGGCACTGGTGCACGTCTCCAGATAGCAACAGGAAGAGTGTGATGATCAGATTATCATTTTGGCGTTTGCCTCGGGCTTCACTGCTTCGCACGCGGTGGTGATGGCCGGCAGCGGAAACAAATGCTACCATTAGAGCGTGTTTACCATATCCAAACTGCTTAATCGTGTCTCGGTGCACTGCAAAATTGCAGGGAGCTTCCTTAATCTTTACGAATGGACCTGTGTCTAAAAATTTTCAAATAAATCCAAAAGTTAAAAGCGCAAGGAGAGCTCCTGTTACACCCGACCTGCCAGTCACCGCCATGTGCTGTATGTGTGTTTGGACCACATACAGCACATGGCGGCATGACAACATGAGAATCAAAGGACAGATTATTATCTACAACTACTCCCAGGTATTTATAGCTGTCCACCAGCTCAATATTTGCACTTTTAATGCTGATTAGTACTGGGCAAGGACTGGACTTCCTGAAACTGATTATCATGTCCTTAGTTTTGGACACATTTAGTTGGAGGAAGGATTCATCACACCATGATACAACATCATTAACCACAGGCCCGTGAAGTTGCTCATCCCCTTCAATAAGACTCACGATCAACGAGTCATCAGCAAATTTGATAATGTGTCTATTAACATAGTTGCTACGACAATCAGTAGTATACAGTATGAAGAGTAACGGGGAGAGACAGCATCGTGGAGGAGAGCAGCTATTTTGATAAAGAGCCATTTACCCTCACACACTGGGACCTGTTTGTTAAAAAGTCCAGTATCCATCCAACAAGATTAAAATCCAGATTAAAAAGGTTGATTAACTTCTCTGCTAAAATATGTGGCTGGATAGTGTTGAAAGCTGAGGAAAAATCAATAAACAACAACCTAGCCTGAGCTTTAGATCCCTCAAGGTGGCCATACAGAAAATGTAACAATGTGACAGTAGCATCCTCCACACCTCTACCAGGCCTGTATGCAAATTGCAGGGGATCCAATAATTCCTCCACCTGCGATAAAACCTCATTTTTAATGAGCTTCTGAAAAGTCTTCATAATTAAGGATGTCAACACTACAGGCCTAAAATCATTTAGTGTTGAAGGATTTTTTTGTCTTAGCAACAGGGACAATAGTGGAATGTTTCCATAACTTAGGAACCCTTTGTTGCTGGAGGGATAATGTAAAGATAAAATGAAAAATGCTGCACAGCTGTTCAGCACAGGTTGCAAGAACATGGCCACAAATACTGTCAGGCCCTCTTTTTCTTTTTAGTGAGTCTACAATGTGTTTCCACACTTTTTATGTCAAAAGGCAAAGCAGGAGGAGCTCTAGTAATGTCCTTTAATGTATTCACTGTATCAGTGAAATCATGATTATCAAATCTTAAATAAAAAGAATTTAACTCATCAGTCAACTGCTTTTCAGAATTAAACCCCGTCAGGGCAGTGTTCCTATTACCTCTGTCAATACATCCAGTCATAGATTTCATGCCATTCTAGGCTTCCTTTAAGCTATTTCTGCCCAGCTCAGCTTCAATTTTATCTCTTCACTTAAGTTTGGCCTTCTTGATTTCTGACCTTATCTCCTTCTCAGTGTTTTTTTTAACCTCAGCAACATTACCTTCCTTAAAAGCATTTTTCCTTTTATGGATCAGGCCCTTAAGTGCTGAAGAGGCCCAAGGTTTATTGTTAGGGAAAATCTTCAATTTAACATTGTCTCTGCAAAAAGAGATGTAGCTGCATACAACGTCTGCCAGTTCATCTATATTGTCTGAGGAGTCTGTGAATACCAACCAGTCAGTACAATCGAAGCACCCCTGAAGGGTGAGAGAGGACTCCTCATTCCAGACCATCACCTGCCTTTTGCACACCTTTTCCCTCCTCAACACAGTCTTGTAGACAGGATAAAGATGCACAGTGTTGTGATCCGAGGATCCAAGGGCAGGACCTCCCACGGACTTATATTCTCCCTTTATGGAGCCATAACAAATGTCCAAGGTTTTATTATGACATGTGGGACAGTTAACATACTGGTAAAAACGGTTCAACGTTTTCTTTAAGTTACGGTGATTACAGTCTCCCAAAATTATATTGGGAGCATCAGGAGAGGTGGATTGAAGTGACTGAATCACTCTGAAGATAGTAATTGCTGCAACTTCCGCCTTTGCCTTGGGATGGATGTAAACAATGGTGACGTACACCCGAGGAAATTCCCTCGGAAGATAAAAGGGTCTCAATGACACTGACAGGAGTTCAATGTCCGGTAAGCATAACTGCTCATGCACAGTGTAATTGTTACACCATCTACTGTTAATGTACAGGCACACACCCCCTCCCTGTTTTTTGTGAGTTACCTCACTGACCCAATCCAGCCGAATAGGAGCTGCGAAACCATTTATATCCAAGGAGGCGTCAGAATCCGTGCCAGAAAGACTAGTTTCAGTGAATGCCAAAAGACAAGCATCCCGATATTCCTGCAGATGAGTAACATTCCCCTGTAATTCATCAATTTTATTTCTCACTGACTGGACATTGGCAAGAATGATAGAAGGCAGGGGAATGCGGTTATTTTGTAGCTGCTTCCATAACCGCTGACGCACACCGCCTTTCTTCCCTCTTTTCCTTGTGTAGGCCACTTTCTTGGAGTTATTCCTTACGATAACAGGATCCCTCCATATCTCCGGACTTATATTGAAGATCTGTCATGAAAGTGAAGGATCCAGGGTCTGGCGAGTCCATGAAGATTTTAAAGAGACTCGCACGTGCACTGAATTGTTTGGGAGTGCAGGTGACTCCAAGCAAAGTTCATGATTAAAATCATTAAAGCAGGTGAAATAAAATCTCCATCTCTGCACCAACTCAACGACAGCAAATTAAAACTTAGAAATACAAAAAAAAAATTTAGCCCACATAAGACGAGACAATACTTAAAAAATAGTTAAACGCTCTCTGACACAAGGAACAAAAGAACCTGCTGCCAGTCGCCGCATGAGCAGTGCCCAGAGGAGCGCAGGGTTCCTGCTGTCCTTCTGTCCTCTGTCCTGATGTGATTCACTGTGTGCATGTAACATTAGTGCTGGTAGAGAGAGGAGGGGCTGTTTGTCTCAGCCAGCAGCTAAATTTAAAAGCATTTGCCCAATTTTACGACAAGTGTCAAACTAAGTTAGTCTACAGACAGTAGGGCTTTCAATCTTCCCCCAAAATCAGATTCGAATTCGAATTTTTTGGGCCACACAATTCAAAGCGCTCCAGAGAGTGTGCACTAGAGACTATGAGCTGCTGTCTGTTTTTTTCAGACCGTTCTACCCACCTGTCAGCTGTCACCGCATCTCCCAACTCTGCAGCAGTATGTAACCACGCCCACTCGCTCCACTCGCATACTGGACCAGTGCTTCGGGAATATCCCTGACGCATACAACTCAGCGAGCCGGCCTCCTCTTGAAAAGTCGAATCACAGTGTTATCCATCTCCTCCCGAAATACAGACAGAAAGTCAAACGTGAGGAACCTCGTCTAAAAACTGTACAGCAATGGTCTGAGGATGGGGACGAAGAGCTCAGACATTGTTTTGACACCACGGACTAGAGCGTGTTTTCTGACGCATGCGCTGATCCACATGAACTGACAGACACAATCACAAGTTACATTAAGTTCTGTGAGGACACTATTATCCCAACAAAAGCACTATTCGGGCGGGATTAGTTTTACATGGGCACGTGGGGTAATGTCACTTTACCACAGGACGTCGGTAATATTAATGGCCAATTCGCACGGGATAAGAAATATCAGTAAAACTACCACAAGTGGGAGGGGTAAATCCATTCACGCACCGCCGTCCCCTCCTGTCGTCATGTGCATATGACGTTGCTTCCTGTGTGTACCACACTCGAACACACTTGAATCGTGTTCGTCGTAGGCCCACAGTACCTGAGGTTTCACACGGACTTGTCCAACTGTGAAGTGCAAAACTGAGAGAGCCTCCATGCTTGAAAATCTGCGAAAAACCACTTGTAAACAGGATATGACGAAACATCTACACACATTAGGGCTGTCAAAAGCACCATGAAATTGAGTTAGAATATTTTCGAATTTATTATTTATTTTTTTTAATTTTTTTTTACAAAAAAACACAAAAAATAAGATGCTTATTGCTGACGCAATATGAACGTGACACTCAGATGAAAACACCCGTTCTGACCACACTGAAGTGCCAGTTATGACCAACTTCTGCCTCGCTATCTGAGCAATGTTTGGATACTTCAGTGCGTAGTTTTCCACCACAAGAATGGATCCTGGTCGGCTCGTAGTGGTGTCTCATTCTGGTAGCGTTTCATCTCTTCTTCAAAAAAGGTAGGGAGGGAGGCAGCAGGTGCAACACTCTCCCTGTATGTCTCCCCGAACAGGTCACACATCGCGGACAACGCAGTGGGTGGTGTTGGTGCAGCGGGCTCCTCTGTCTGCGCCTCTCCCTCTGTCGCTGTGTCCCTCTCTGGCCCGGCTTGTGCGCGAGCCATCTCCGCCCGAACGGGATTCACCATGATATACAACATTATAGATAGTATTAATTCATTATTAATTATTAATGATATTCGAATTATCAAATTTAGGTTCGAACTTATAAAAAATATATATATTCGAATATATTTCAACCTTCAAATTTTTTTTGACAGCCCTAACACACATATTTACTGCTGGTCTATTCGCACGGGATTAGTATTACCTAATTTTCCAGGACCCTTTTACAGAAGGTAAAAGTCGCGGTAATCTTTACTGACATCGTACTGGCATGGCACATTTGGACAGGACTAAAATCTCTGGTAATTATTACTTTACCCCATGTACCTATGTAAAACTAATCCCGTACGAATAGGGCGTAAGACAGTCAAGGTGTTAAGTAATAATAAGCCATGGCTCTCGAAGGATCTTAAAATATGTTTAAATGAGAAAAAGGCTGCATTTTTGAGAGGTGAAGTGGATTCAGTAAGGGAGAAGGAGAAGGAGTTTAGGCGGAGATTTTTTAAAGCCGAGATAGATTTTAACCTCTCTAACTCCATCCTTCTGCTTTCTGCTTTTAATACTATGCAGTGTTTCCCACAGGATTTTGGGAAACTATGGGGGGGGGGGG
>NC_065514.1:39083441-39094084 GCF_006386435.1 Epinephelus moara
CCAAGCTCGCAGTGTCCGAATATACGGAACTGCGAGCAGACCTCCACGGGCTGATGATGCAAAGGTAGCCTGGGAGAAGGTCACCACAATTGTAAGTCAATGATGCGTTTCTCTCGTGCGCGCGCTCTCTCTTTCTCTCTCGCAGTCTCACTCCGTTTCTTTTCTTTTGACTTTTCTAAGATGACAGATGCTGAATATATACTCCTGTCTGATGCTGTGGCTGTTTGTGGTTGGCTGAGAGGGATGTGAACTCACTAGTTTGGAGCTGTTTAATCAAATCAGGTTGGGTTTCCATTACGCGTGCCAAACGTGCCAAACGTGCCAATCCCCTTTGATCTGACATCAGATGTGACGGGACAGTCGATAGAGATACATTTATGTGCTGATTGCAGATAGTTGCATTGAATAGTGGTTTTGTGGCTATTTATTGCATTGTTAATGTGCCTGATATTCTGGAGACCTGCCTGTGAGGTTTTGGTGACGTGTGCGCACTGTCCGCCGGTCAGCCAAACTTCGGCTAACACCGGCTGCGCTCCGTCTGCGCTCCGTCTGCGATGACAGTGAACCTGGTTTCAGATGGCGAGCTTTTAGCACACCTTCGGCGAAGCCTTTTGGCACGAAACTGTCACTGCGCCAAGCTGGATCTGTCGACACCTCCCCCTGCTGCGCCACCACACCCATCTCAGCGCACCTCGGGTTGCGCTGCTCGAAACTAGCTCTGCACGGGGTTCGCCACCCTGCGCTGCGCCGGGAAACTAGAGCCCTTTGACTTATTTCCACCCAGCCGACAGTGGGACTTAGATTCATTGTGCCGACAGTGGCTTGGAAAACCGCCCATAAGAGGGAAGGCGGCTGGAGTTCCTCCAACATTTGCGGTTAGATTATCATATTTTTTTACTGACAAAAATATAGGCTGCTTCGGCTGATTTGTTTTATGCACACATGTGACCCTAAATATTTTTTACAGTTCGCACACACATATTTTTAGTGGAGTGAAACGCTCCCACTGTCGAGCGCTGGATCTGACAGCCTGAGCACATCGGCACAAAACGATACGGCGGTCGAGATATTATTTATGAGAAGTCAATACTTTCGGCAGCCTAAATCTTTTATTTAGAAACTATGGCGGGTCAAATTAAACTATGGCGGACCGCCATAGTTTCGTTAATTAATGGGAAACACTGCTATGCAAATAGATACTCTTTTAGAATGACTTTTTATGATGAATGTGAATGGCGGACTGATTCACTGGATTAGATGTTTTTTAACTGACCGCCCTCAGAGGGTTTTTGTGAATGGGGTCTACTCAGATGAGCTGGTTTTAAATACTGGAGCGCCCCAGGGCTGTGTGCTGTCACCTCGGTTGTTTTCCATCTACATTAATGCCTTCGCTGTGAATGACAAAAATGTTCAACTGTTTAAATATGCAGATGACATGGCCTTGGTTGGGCTTATATCGGAAACTAACCCAACACACGAGGAAGCTTATTTTAGATATGTTTCGGAATTGCAGAACTGGTGCCAGGCCAGTTATTTGGAAATTAATGTGGCCAAAACAAAAGAACTTGTAGTACATACTAAGGGAGTTACTAATGTTACCCCTGTTGTGCTTAACAACCAGCCTGTGGAGGTTGTCGATCATTTTAAGTATTTGGGTACAATCATTGGTCGCACCTTGAGTTTTAATGAGCACTTGGATAGCATTTTTAAGAGAGCAAATCAGCGACTATTTTTAATTAGGAAATTGAAGAGCTTTGGTGTAAGCAGTCACATATTGGAAATGGCATACAGAGGTCTTGTGGAAGGCATCTTGCAGTTTAATATAGCTGCTTGGTATGGGAATCTAAATGTGAAGCAGAAAAACAAGCTTTCCTCAATTGTGAAAATTGCAGGGAAGGTGGTTGGTAAGCCACAACTTCAACTTGGTGAGCTGTTCAATGGGGCAGTTGTCAGGAAGGCCAGACAGATATCTGGGGATACTTCACACCCCTTACACTCACAGTTTGAACTGCATCCATCCGGCCGCAGATTCAGAGTCCTGAGGGCGAGCCGGAACATATATAAGAAATCTTTCATTCCACATGCCATACATGCTCTGAACATAACATGATTGTACCTGCTGTTGCTGTTTTTTATTTTATTTTTTTTGCTATTTGCACAACAACTTTACTCAACTTTACTTTTCTTTTCCTTTCTGTTGTGTGTCTTGATGAGTGTCTTGGCTTTGTCTTGTGTAGTTTGGTGTCTGGAGAGGCCAAAGACAAATTTCCACTACGGTGGATAATAAAGTTTTATCTATCTTTATCTATCTATCTATATTCATTTTTATTAGACATATGCATGTACACGTAATCAGTAAGACCGAGATGGTCACCACACACAGCCAGTAGAGAGAATCCCTCTTATTTGGAGTCTACAAGCACTTTAGCATTGGCTGTAGGTGCATCTGTACCTTTTATTAATGCAGCATACTGGAAAAAAACACACCACCCTCACACCACATGAAGATAAATTATAAATGTATGTCACCAAACGGTAACTAGATGTCAGGGTTCTAATTTTAGCAAACTGAGGTTACTGATGTAGCTTTTCATGTGACAGGTTTGCACCATTTGGTCTATTTGTCCTTTCTCAGCACTTCTGCTGTGGCTGCAGCAGGATTGCCATCTTTTCAGTTCAGTCACACGCTGTCATCCACATGCACTTACCATGCCTTGTCATCCTCCTCCTAGCTGCAACAAGAGGGACTCTGAGGCAGCAGGAGCCCAGGCGAAGCTGCTGGATTTGGAGGCTCAGATGAACTCCAAAGAGGCCATGCTGGCTACAGCGCTGTCTGAGAACAGAGGCCTGGAGGCCAAACTGGCTGACCTGCGAGAACAGCTGCAGGAGGTACAGCACTACTGTAACATGTATATTATGAGACTAGAAAGATATTTCTTTGACCATTTAAGGAGTGATGCAAAGAGGTCAACTGTGCTTGATAAAAACAAAAGTTTATTTTTGAATAGTATCCTCATTTTTCTGAATCTTGTACTTCAACTAAATGTTGATTGCCTCTCACGTTTTTATGGCTTTTTTTTTTCTCTTGAGCTCTTCTTGACTTCCTAAACTGTATCCATTAATCTATACTTATTCTCAAAGCAATACCTGTTGTTTTTGTGTGTTGTCAGCTGGATACAGGTCTTGCTCAGGCCAAGAAGCACCTTGCAGATGAGATGCTCCTGCGCATCGACTTAGAAAACCGCTGCCAGAGTCTGACAGAGGAAATGATCTTCCGTAAGAGCATGCAAGAGGAGGTCAGAGTTTGACATGTTATTAAAGCCTCAGTGTGTAAAAATGAGTAACAGTGACATCAGTGGTCAAATTCTAGATTGCAGCGCTCACTCACTCACCCCTCCCGTTGTGTAAGTGACAGTGGCCTCGTAGGACAAAAAGCCTTGCGCAGACAGCAGAGATGGCATCATCCACGAGTTTTTCGAGTTTTTCAGGAGTATCTAGCGACGAGGTAAATACTTATTTAGGAATCTAAACCATGTTACGATATGTTATAGCTTACCAGTGAGATATAGGTTATCTGTGAGATATATGTTAGGAGTGTTTTATTTCTAATTGTTTTGGTAACACGAGCAAACATTAGCACAGTAATGCTAAAATAACACGTTTTATGTGATAGTCATGGCACAGTGCGGAAAATATAGGTTGGTACGATTATAATATATGCCTTTCCAGAGTGTTCTTGCACAGGACACAGGGAGAGGAGGAAGAGGAAGAGGAAGAGGGAGAGGGAGAGGGAGAGGAGGAAGACCAGGGAGAGGAAGGGGGCGAGGGGGTAGAGACGGTGCAGGAACGGCCAAGTGAGGAGGTAGTATCTCGGCTACCCAGAGGGAAGAGGAGGAGGAGGAGAGGGTGGCAGCCTTAGCGGCAGCACGAGAGGAATCAACAGATTAGGCTGTAGGCTAGGCTAACCATTTAGCTGTAGCTCTGGGATAACGTTAACACGTAAACGTAGCCGTCACTCGAACTCGAAGGGAAAAGTAGTTGCAAACATGAAGCCAAAATGATTTTAAAATATCAGATTGAATTACCTGCCTAGCAAAAAGCAGGCAACCTCCGCATCCCTTGTGAAATCCTTCTCCTGCAGGAGTTCTTTCCACCTGGAATAAGCAACGCCGATATTCACTCGCGTTTTGTCCCATCCTCACTTATCTGATCTTTTTCTTTTATTTGGTGGCGTGGTTTCCCTCTTACGGGGCAAAACATATGTGTGGTCCTCCATTTAAAGTGCAACAGAATCATAAAAGTACAAAGCAGGTTCACGCAGAAGCGCCCCGGATTGCTCTTCACCTTAACCGTCTCCAGTGACGGCAAGTTCTAGGTAAACGCGAAAGGCGAAGCGCGTATATCCCTTTCAGCCACTGTATTCAAATATGGCGACGCAAGAGGGCAGCCTCCAGCAGACCTCGCCCTGCCTGTGTGTATATATAGAGAAATCATTCTAAGCCTATGAGAAAGCTTCCATTTGTATGTGAATTGCATTACACTTTAGTAAATATATATTTATGAAAACAATAGTTGATATTTGCTAATAAACAACCACGTAAATTACACATTGTAACTTTAAGGTTAATGATGCTGATGCAGAATCATTGTATGTCTTAGCAGGCTGTCTGACTGATTTATCAGTTGTCTGAATTCAAGTAGTTAATCTGCAGAATAGTGAACACGACTTTGATCATTCTCCACACTCTTTCTCGTCACATGTATTTTTGTTGTAGCTACTTTAGTGTTCACAAAGTTGGTGCAGTTGTGTGGTTCAAGTTTTTATAATAAAATAAAGCCATTACAGCCAAACACAGAATAAAGTGAACCAACAAGAAGACATTATAAGCACAATAAAGAGTGTACAAGCTGACAAAACAGAGAATCAAAAGAGAAGTAAAGGTTAAATAAGAAATAAAAAAATATGGTCTACCACAGTTACTTTCACTAATCATCTAAAAGATTCATTAGAACTGGAATAGAAAATATAATTCTCAAGGCGATTACTATCAAAACCAAATTTTTTAATCACTCCAGTTGGCTAAGCAGATGCCCTGTTTTCTCTTCTGCCTGTTGTTTGCCTTTGTTGTTAAAACTACTAATTAGCATGATTGAAGAAACAACATGCCTTGCATAACCACGGTATCCATTCTCAGCTGTTAATTACCATACATAGTTTATAGCCCAACCAAGGATATCAACTATGTACATTAGGGATGGGCGAGCCGCCATGCCTACGAGACCCCCCGCCGGACCTATGCCAGGCAAAAAATCATAAACAGACGGAGGCTCTCATCGCTCTCCAAAGCCTCGGCGGCTTCCCTTGAGGCCTCTGAGAACACTATGTCATTGAAAGACGGAGGTTTCGCTGAAAACTGAAGCCTGTAACCCCTGGCTGGCAACGGTTGTTAACACCCAGGGGTGAACTGCACATGCGCGCCATTCTTCCTCTTTGGCCTGGGGGATTCAAGCTCAAAACTGGGGCAGCTGTGCTGTCTTGCGGCGACAGTCTGCACTGCACTCATTTTCTCTCTTTTGAAATACTTAATTTTTTTGATGATCGAATAATGAATTTTGATCGTTTGCCCATCCCTAATGTACATACAATGCATCATCCCAAAATCTGAAAGTGCAGCAGAATTTATTTTTTTAGTATTATTATTATTATTATTTTTATATATATATATATATATATATATATATATATATATATACTTTATTGATCCGCAAGGGGAAATTCAATTTTTCACTCTGTTTGTCAATTACACACAGGTCCGAACACACACATGCACAAACTTGACCTATACATGCACTAAGTGGAGAGATGTCAGAGTGGGCTGCCCATGACAAGCGCTCTGAGCGGTTGGGGGGTTCGGTGCCTTGCTCAGGGGCACCTCGGCAGTGCCCAGGAGGTGAACTGGCACCTCTCCAGCTACCAGTCCACGCTCCATATTTTTCATTTTTCAATTGCAGCCATGACCAAAGTCTGCACAAGGTTAGGACTTTGGAGACTGCCCAGTCGATCCTGGCTGACCCACAACACCCTGTCCAAGGAGTTCCTTCTGTCCGTCAGCAGATACAGTCTACCAACTTGCAGGACCAGTAGACTTAATATTTAATGTGTCCATGCTTTCTGTGGCCTTTGAAATAGCTCAATGTGATCTTTATATTGTTTTGTATTTGTATAGATTGTTTAATGTTTGTCTGTTGGTTGTGTGATTCCTTCTGGCTGAACAACAGATTGCCCCTCAGGGAAAATAAAGGTATTCTTGATCCTTGCTGACTGTTTGCTGTGCTACAGGAAGTGAAGGAGGCCCGGCAGCGGTATGAGACCCGACTGGTGGAGGTGGACTCTGGACGGAAGGAGGAGTACGAATACAAACTGAGTCAGGCCCTGGCTGACATGAGGGCTCAGAATGAGGAGCAGATCAAGATCTACAAGGACAACATGGAGAGCACCTACACAGCCAAAGTATTAACACACACACTGTCAGCGCATACACTGTCTTGGTACATATTCCCCAATTACATAATCCATTGTGAAAGAGCTCACTAAAATAAAAAATAAAAAACCTGTCCGTACCTGCTGGGACAAGAGGAGTGATTTACAATCTAGTGCTGTAATCAACCAAAGAAAATCTTGGTTGACTGAAATTCTACCAACTCTTAAACCAATAGATTGGGTCTGTGCCTTATTTTCAGAATAACTAAATCACCACAGTGCACAGAGTGCAGTCTACCTGGTGGCACTGTGTGTCCACCAAAATAACTTGCCGAGGGCAAGTTATTAACTTAGTGGTTGGGCAAATGGAATGCCTCATGTGAAAAAAAAAAATGTCCACTGTAATGTTATCTGAAAATAAAAAACGCACTATCGCTTCAAGCATCCAGTTGAAATGCGTGCAAGCATTTGTCTCCCCACCAAAGCATTGAACAAGACTGTTGATAAAAATCCCACATACTGGACACTATAGAAGGTAACTCTGGGTTTGACGGTGTCCTATACAACAGTGTTTTCAACGTTAAATATCTCTGTAATGCTGCATGCAAGAGAGAGACTTACTATTTTTAGCCCAGTAGCTAACATTAGCCTTCGTGCTACTCCAACAAGGCCTCGGTTAGAGTTGGGCGGTATCCAAATTTTGATACCGTTAAACCTTCGCCACATTTTCCCGGGGAATACGGTATTACCGTGACTAATTAAAAATCACTTTAAAAGGCTCAGAGGGAGTCGCCAAAATGTCGGCTTGCGCCTATACCGTTCAGAAACAGAATAGCAAGCATTATGTAGGCCTAAGAATACTGAAAAAATAACAACAAAACATGTACAACATTAACAACTTTTATTAACAAATACACAAATACAGCCGTCAACCAAACAGAATGAAATAACAACAAATTGTCTGTGGGCTACAGTCCACTTTCAAAAAAGTAACAATAAATAACAATGGCAGTAACGAAAATGTGTGCTATACAGCGTATCCTCAGACCGCAACGGGTACTGTCCGATGGTTTATTTCTAGAACCTGTCAACATAAATCAAATAAATTAAAAGCACAGCTCTACAACATCCAGGGGTCTGTATCACGAAGCGAGATCAACCATTCCTGGGTTACCCAGACCTATCCTGGGTTGACTAACCCTAACAATGGCAATCAGGATAATCGGTATCACGACGCTGGACATCAACTCGGTAACTCAACCCAGGGTTGCTTTATCAAGAGCTGTGAACGCGCACGCAGCGGACCAATCACAATCATGAGAGAAGCACAGCGTCACTGAGCGTCCTCACTGAGCGTCCTCACAGAGCGCCGTATGTGAGGAAAAAAAAGTATTTCTCATGTGAGGATCAGAGATTAATTCTACTAAAATATGAGGAGGAGAAAAGCAACATTACAGAAAAGGCCAACACCGTGGCAGCTGCAGGAGGAGGAAACATGCGTGGCAACGCATAACGGGATGAATAATGTTTAGTTTTAGTTTAGATTAGTTTATTTGCACATAATGTTAAAAACAGACAGTATAAAATTTACAAGATTAAAAAAAGAAAAGTGCCGGAGAGGTTAGAAGCCACTAAAAGCTTATCAAAGAAATTCCCCTGTCAAAACATCAATGAAATCACATAATAGAGAAGAAAAAAAAACGGGTGAGGAAAGAAGAAATAGAGGAGGAGAGAGGGAAAAATCAAGACAAAACAAGGTAGCAAATAAAATGATGTGTAGGTTAAATTACTCATCACTGGTTCAAGTAGCTACAGTACCTGTACCTGTACATCTGACACTGATCACACCCTTGAATCCCATGAAATCAATGCTGCGCAGATGAATTGCGTGTATTACAATTATCGTCTAACATCATTGCGTCTGATAAATTGGTCTTCTTTGTCATAACGTTATATATGCTACAATAAAGCTTAAAGCTGACGCCACAATTAAATCATATCAACACCAAATTGATAGTCTGAATAAAATCATCCTGATATTGAGCTGTGTTAGAAATTAACAGCTGCGCAAAAATATACCTAGTCTCCCTCTTTAAAAAACAAAAAGGAAAATCCCTCAAACACCATGAAGTGTAGACATGATAGGCTACTTTCCACATTTCCAGCAGCAAAGCTGTCAATTAGGCCCATTATCTTTAACAGGGATCATTTCCTCCAACAAAACAAAATGTTGGCACTAATTAATGGTGCTATTAAGTGTCCGCAAATGATCAGTTTCTTTCTTATGAAGGGGTGGGATGACATTTCGACTTCTTTCCACTCCTTTTTGAACAATCTTTTCATTGTCTGTTGTTGTTGCTTTCTTTTCTTTTTTAATGTTCAAAATAAACTTTCAAATCAAAATCAATCAAATGAATTAAACTTCCCATCATGACTGGGCTGCATTTCTGTCAACAGAGTCATTTTTTTCCGAACAGCTGATTGGCCAGTGGGGTGGTGCTTTTTATAAGATCAGATTCAACCCTGAACTTACCCTGCTCCGGAGCAGGATAGCCGTTCAGAGTAAGTTACCATGGTGATCTACCCCGATAAGAACTGAACCGGCTTCATGAGACTGAAAACCCAGGGTTAACCCTGAAGTTACCTCACTAAGACATTAATCCTGCTTCATGATACAGGACCCAGTTCTAGGGCTTATCAAATAAGAAAAACAGAACAATAAATAACAAGCCATAACCGAAAATGGGCAATCCTATCCTGAGAAGCAACGGGAAATACTGTTTGTTGGTTTATTTTTAGAGCCTACCTTTAGTTTGGACTTGGAGAGGATGAACTTTCAAACCGTTTTGTTTGTCAGAACTAGGGCTCTAGTCTCCTGGTTGACTAGTCGATTTATTTGGTCGATATGCTCTAGTCCGACCAAATTCTCATTGGTCGAATAATTGCTGTGTTATTTTCATAAGGAGAAAAGTGCTACATCAATAGCTTTCCAGGATTAATCCATTATTTCCTGCGGTGGGGGGGACAGGCTAAGTTACCTGTGAAAATGGGGGTGTTTTCAAAACAACCCCGTTGTTGACAAAAAGTTGAACTCGCCCACCCTGACCTGTCAGTTTCTGTATACCGACAGCATTTCCCTCAGTGGAAACGAAGCTTGTGTTTACTTGTATTTCACAGATAAGAAACAATAAATTGTGAAGACAGTAAAGCCTCCACTAAATTAGCATTTTAAGTCTCGTGTGTGATCTATCCTTCAGGGATTTATACTTGAGGATTCATCCTGGCTTCATAGGAGACAAGGGAAAGATCGCTAGTTGCTAGGCTAATTTATACAATGTAAAATGCCATAGGCTGGTGCTAATAACGTTAGCATGTTGTATTTGCTTGGAAAACGTGTTTAGTATAAGACAGTTGTTTTGTCGGTGAATCTTGTGAGCTGTAATGGAGCTAAATTGTGTGACATTACCTTTGTTTAGTGTTGCTGTTGTCCCTGGTTTTATATGAGAGATGGAAAAGATCGCTAGAAGCTAGGCTAATTTATACAATGTAAAATGCCATAGGCTTGTGCTAATAACGATAGCATCTTGTATTAGTGGGGGGAATGTGTCCAGATAAAGACAAGTGTTTGTCTGTCAATTCTGCGATTTATAGTGAAGCCAATTTGTGTACTTGTGTTTGAAATTGTCTCTTTTAAGCCATATTTAATGTGTGTTTTGAATCAACTAAACTTTACAGCACTTAAACACAGTCCTCCACCACCGATTGACAATTTTGGCCACGGTGCTGAACACCCGCTCTGATGGAGAGCTTGTGGCACAAGTACTTTCGGGCAACCCTCCACATCAGAGGAAAACGCCTGGTTATCTCTGCTCCTGCTCACTCTGATGGCCACTGGACCTGCTGCTGCCTGCAGAAGTTGTGAAGTTGTGTATTTTTGAAACCAACTCACTTGATGCGTGGCTTGCCATCTTTTCTTCTCTTTCTCACATCTGAGCTGTCACGTGACAACGTCACATCCAAAAACTTTATCAAATGTCATCTCCCGACAACACACATCCAAAAACTTTATCAAATGTCATCTCCCGACAACAGTTAAGGGCAGTTATAAGAGAAACATAAAAGCCGACTATTAGTTTTAAATTGTAATAGTATTAAATTGAAA
>NC_065514.1:39094584-39101179 GCF_006386435.1 Epinephelus moara
TCCTCACTATATGAAGTGACTGATAACAAGATCTTTATCATGGATTGTAAAGAAATTTGTCAGGTTTTTATTTTGTAGACATTTAATCTGTATATATAGCGTGATGGGATCACAGCACAATGATGTGTGTGGTATCATTGGTTAGCTCTGGTCCTGCGCTTTCATGTGATATGCGTGGCATTTCTGTGCGACCCTGCATTTGTGAGTAAACCATCCAAGAGTAATGTGTGTGCAAAGCTGTATGAAAGCTTTGTTATACATCATTTTAGTGTAATTTTATCATTTTTTTGTCGGAAAACTGCGGTTCCACTGTTTCACGTGATATGAGTGGCTTCTCGCTACGACGCACAGTTGCAGAGAAAATCCATAGAGAAGAACAAGTGTGAATTTGGACGCACTATGCGCTGTTCGGGTGCCCTCTATAGGGCACAGGCATAACATCCACGGCGCAGCTCGCTGAGATACGATATAAAAATATTTTTGCATGTGTGCCCTTGCCCACAGTATTTTACTCGATATGCGTAAAACCAAAGGTAAAACTAAATGTTGAAATAGCAGTAATACCACATTCATTCAAAAAGTGACACAAGGGATGGAAAGGGAGGATGGCAGTTTTAGAAGGGGGATGATTTTGACCGTTTTTATTTCAAGGGGGATGCCACCCCCCCCCCTCAACTGGTGTACTGCAGAGGGATAGTGCAAACAGGGGGCATCAGTAGAAAAAAACCCCACAAAGCAATAAATACAAGTGCTGAACAACAACGACTGCTGTTTTAAGCTGTAAAAAAACACTTTGTTGTACACACGGCCTTATCGAAGTAACACCAGCAGTTACACTGTCCGACCAGTGAGAAATTGGTAGGACAAGAGCATATCATCCAACCAATTTACCAACCCGACCAGGAGTTTACAGTCCTAGTATCTAAAGACATACTCAGATTCAGCTGAACACTGTCGACATACAGTTTGACACAAATGGTTGAGCTTTACTATCCTGACTAACTGTTTAGACGACTAGCATGCTGCAGCTGATACACAACAGTTGGTACACTGCCAAAACTCTCGGCGTTAAAACTAGCACTCCTGGCTGCAGCGATTTTGCTCCTATTCAGCTGCAAGAGCATTGGTGAGGTCCGTAACTGACTAAGGCTGCAGTCATTTTTCAGCTTTGATTATTATTGTTTTTCCTATGCAAAGGCACTCCCCTACAAAACCACCCCAATAATTCTAGAATGATTGGTTATTTCCAAATAGACTTTTTGTTCCTTGGTTCACTCTAAACTCAGACTTATCGATCTCACTGTTAAGAAATGTAAGGTAACTTCAGCCTGAATGCTTTCTAAATCTGCAACATGTTTCAAGTCCTCTCACAGAGTCTGTGTATACTGGACTCTGAGCTCCCACCACAAACACTTTAGCCCATCTTGTCTTCTCAGCGAAAACAAAACATACATTTCATCGTAGTTTTCCTCATCAAAAAATAAATGTTTTGCTCAATGAAAAAAAGGTCTTCAACTGAAAATACTGCTCAGTATTCATAATACACATTTATTCTCTTTTGTTCAGATGCACTTCTGCCAACTGGTATCTAGAATGCAATTACAGTGGAAGCTTCAATGCATTCACTAACTTTTTATCATTTTTAAAAGCTCTTTAAATGGTTTGCAGTGGAGATTCCATCTGAGAGTCTTCTGCTCACAGTGTTATACAACATCTTTCTGAGCACAGATTTGCAGTCCATATGCATTGGGCCTTTTTATGTGATCCCACAAAATATGAAAATGAAAGAACGAACAAACCTAAGACGAGATCAGATGATATTATTTAGCAGCAATCACATCATCAGTAATCATCTACTAATCATCAATAATAGATTATTAAATTACATTTGTATGCTTTCTGTTAAGGCCCAACTGCTTATAATACTGACACAATAATAACTTATTAAATAACATTTATATGCTTTCTGTTGAGGCCCAGACACACAAAGCCGACCTCAAAAACACTAGTGGCAATGAAAGGCGACTATTGTGTTGCCTCACGTCACTTGTGTCTCGGCCAAAAAGTTGCACATGAACACACCAGAAAGACTACAGCCGATGGCCAACCAGCACATACATTCTGCACCTGTGTGAGAGGAAATAACATTCCACACCAGTAGACGGCAGTCCTCTGTAATTGCCATTCAAAAAGGAAACCAGAAGACCATTTAATGCTAGTTAGCCAGTTACCACATTAACAACAGTATCCAGTGTTGAAAGAACATAGCATATTTACCATGCCCCAGTGAACAATAACGTAAATCATCCGGAAATGTTTCTGCTAAAGAGCTCAATACATGGGAATCGCCCATGTATTGGTTATAATACATGTTAATTCTTGTTCAAAAACTACCATTACAATATTGGCCTTTAAAAATCCACTATCAGTCGACCTCTAGTTTCTGTAGTATGCTGATAGACTACTTTAAATAATCCTCTACATAATACATAAGTAAGTGTAGGGACCCCAAAAATTCTGGTAAATGAAAGGGGACAATGTAAAGGAGTGTGTTTCTTTAACATATGTGACCAGCCATGGAAAAACCAGGAACAAGTCTCCCGAGAGCCATTTTGAGTTATTTACAGATTCTGAAAGTGTAGTTTCTAAGCTTTCCAACAATGTCTAACACATGGAAATCTGAAAATATTTGAAGAAGTTGTGGCCATTTGATTGCAGGCACTCCTCAAACTACTTTACTGAGAAATCCAGCCTGAACAATTCTGAATTCTCAGGTGCCAAGTAACACAATGCTGCTCATTTGCATCTCATGTAGATAAGCCCTACCCCCTACTGGTCTAGCTCTCAGTGACATCTGGTATCTGTTAGCCTGCAGGGCAGAAACTATTGTAGTAGTTTGAACAATGTAGTTAATGTTGATGTAGTGTTCTTTTCCTTAAGCATTTTAGTGGACTGATCAGAATCAGAATGTACTTTATTGAAATGGAAATGCTTTTGTTACAAAAAGCCCCTGAATAAAGTTGATCATTGGGGGTGTCCTAAAGCCCCTGAATAAAGTTGATCATTGGGGGTGTACTATTCTGTATACAAACGTGTGTTTTGTGTTCCTCTGTGTGTGTGTGTGTGTGTGTGTGTGTGTGTGTGCGTATGTACGTTTAATCCACAGTAAATGCCCTAAAACTCAAAAATCCGCCGAGCAAGTATACACAATCGGCCATCCGGTCAAAGTACACACATTAAACAGTTAGAATTTTAAACGTAGGTCTTGGGTCAGGGTGGTTTGGATCCAGTAGAAAGCGGGACTTACCGGCGCGGGCCCAAGCACTGGGCCCGTTGAGATGAATGGGTGTCCGCTGTCCACAGCTGCAGTCAGTCCGGTGTCCAGAAAACAGCACAGAAGGTGTAAAAATGGGTTCTGGGGTGGCCGAAGTGTTCACAGGGTCTTTCCCTCTCAGGCGGGCAGTATCGTTGTGGTCGATCCGGTTGTAGAATGGAGAAAAAACTAGTATATTGCTAAAAGTTAGCGAAACGCTAAAGTAGTTTGGTGTGGCTGTGTCGGCACCAGTCACACAGGTGTCCCAAAAAGCTTAAAATCCGCCGGTCAAAGACACGAGATCAGCCATCCACCATCCGGCCAACGTACAGACTTTAAGGCAAATAAAATCTTAAAAGTAGTAGATTAATTAATTAATGAACACCGAGCAGATATTTCCCTCAGAATCTAACGGTTAAGCTAGCTTGCTAATCGTCAACAAACGAGTTAACGTTCACCGAAACGCACAAACACGTATCGTTACCGTGGTTCTCAGCAGAATGAGAGCAGAGACGTTATAAAAGGTCCAGAAATACTGACGAAGTGTTTAAATCCTCGCGGAGCAGACGACTGGTTCGACTTTGGCTCAGCGGAATGCTAGCAGCGCTGTTTGCGCTGTAACAGCCACGATTTAGCTCTTCTGCAATGCATTTTTCCTGGTCCATCTTCATTCAATGATGAAAACACATGCAGCTTCCAGAAGTAGCAGTTCCTTGATGAAAACACATGCAGCTTCCAGAAGTAGCAGTTCCTTATACAGGAGCCGCTGGCTGCATAAGTAGCCATGTGGTTCAGCTGATTGGCCGAAAAAAGAACAAAAGCACATGAATAGCCAAAGAAAGCCAGTATACAAATTTACTGTTGTTATCGCCGCACCCCCAACTAGGATCAGAGCATTTCCTCTAAAACAACCCAAATTCAAATACAAAGTTTATGGTTTTAAGGCTACCAATACTGTTATTTGAAACATGGAGTGGCTTCTTCATGATTTCAACTTACACATTCTGCAAAAAAACGAAAATCACTAATTTTTTTTAAAAAATCGTTTTTGTTTTTTTTTCTTCTTTTTTTTTTCGACTTGTGCCAGGCCGACTTGTTGCTGGGTTTCTCGTGGCGGGCCACATATGAGTTAATTTAATGAAAGAACTACATTTCCCATGATCCTTTGTTTGTTGTCAATTTTGGGGGTTCTGGTAACGAGCCAATGTATTTTCAATTTGTGATGTACTCTGAGCCAATCAGAAAGGACTTTGAGGGTAGGGAAAAGAGTCAAGTTCAGCAGAGAGACAATGTCCAGACGTATGTGAAGGAGGGAGAGCGGTGTGTGGATGGTCAGCAAAAAGAAGCAAGTTTAACATCGAGGTGGACAATATTTGCAGACTAAAACACTTGTGTTGGCACAAGTATTATTTTGTAGCTTGATTTCGCACATGTTGCGGTTTTGTACTATGGTTTGGCTCCAGTTTGAAGTGAAAGTGCAGTCAGGGTAGACACGTTTGTTGTTTTCATTAACCTTGAAACAAAGTGTAAAAGTTAATGCGGTGAAAGTTATTCACCGTAGATTGTTATTTTACATATCCTGTGGTTATCATCATTTCTACCTTGTTTATGGTTTTCTCTTAAGCCTGATTGACCATTAATTTGGTAAACTGGAAATTTAGCCAGCTCAACATCAACTGTTAAGAACATCAGGATCCTGTTTGATTGAAAATTGAAATAGTAGCCCATCCTAACATTTAGCATATTTGGCAACAGAGGGTTAAATAAGCGACAATGTTTTTTTGTTTTTTTTTATCTTGCAATCAAGTGAAACTGCAAGTAACACATGTAGAAAGCCAAGATACCAAACAGCATGTTACTAACTTCCTGCATGTCAGGAAGTGACTGACCCAGCTCAGTTCCTCTTTCGGGGTGTAATGAGAAGGAAACTGATAATGTTGTTGACTCTTTAACCATCTGTGTGTGTTTGTCTCTCAGCTGGAGGACCTGCGTAGGTTGTCTGAGATGAACGGAGCATCTGCCAACATGGCCCGAGAGGAGCTCAGAGAGTCCACCACGAGAATCGAGAGCCTCACCGCCCAGCTGGCAGGAATGCAGAAGGAGGTTAACATTTCATTTACTCATCAACTTTTATTTATTTTTATTTTTTTTTAAATAAAATTGGTGTCCTAAGTAGTCATATTTGATAAAACCCTGTAAAATCAAAATGATAAATCTGATGTCTTACCTTTTTCAACACCTATTTGGTAAAGATTGTGAAGATAAGAAACACTTTATCAGATTGATCCTTTACGGAAAGTTACCAGATACTATTAGCTTTGTCTTTTCTCTAAGTAAAACATCAAATATCTTTATTAAAGCAGACCGTAAATCACACATTCATGGAGCATAACCAAATATGTTTTCAAGTGCAGCTGATTCATTCTGTTTCTCAGACTCTCCTCTCAAGGTTGCAGCTGCAGTTAGATTAATTGTTCTCGTCATGGCATTCTGACGTCACAATAAAAGACTACCACAGGTTTAACTGGGCTTCCTAAACATTTTAAGTACTGACTATGCTGCCATTCAGACAGCCATGCCTCAACCCCCATCTAAATTGTCTGTATATAAACAGTTGGGCCTGGTTTTTAAGCATATCTAAAGTCTGTGTTACACTCACCTTTGTTCAGTTTTTGTTGGATCAATCCCCATCGCTCAAAATCATTTTTCACATGTCTGGATCTAACTTACTGTTGCCTCAATGACTGACTGCCACAAACTGGCTCAAGGAGTGTCACAAGTAGGGAGACCACACAAAAGATTAAGTTAAAAAAAATCTAAGCAGAATTTATTAAAGTAAGGTTAACTTGAAGAACCACTGGAGTGTGTATATCAGCAAAATCATTAATGAAAGCCGTGCATGGGTGTGTGCCAGGCATGCTGTGGAGGTGTTGAAAATGCAAAACAAAAGCAATGATGCCAGGTGGATGTCTGCTGCAGGAAGGGAGAGAGCAGGTGAAAACTAGGGCTGGGTTAAACGATTATTTTTGTAATCGATTAATCTAGAAAATAGTTTTTCGATGCATCGATTAATCTAACGATTCATTTTTAAATCCGATTCGATTATCGATTATCTCCCCATAATTTGACCTATATAGCAATTAATGCTAATTTATCTCCATGAATAAAACACAAATTTCTTCTTTCCAATATATTTTTATTATCAAGTTCAAAAATGAATTGTATTGAACAATACAACAATAAAGTGCACACAGTTGTAGTGCAATGGAATCCTATAATAAA
>NC_065514.1:39103489-39112046 GCF_006386435.1 Epinephelus moara
ACGTGGTGCGGTTTGGATGAATGACGGGGTTAATCATTGCAAACAAGGAAAGAAAAAAAAGTTGAAAACTTACGGTGTCTTCTCCTCCACACAAGCAGCTCCCGGGTGCCTCCTCTTAAGGTGCTGGTGCATCGCGGTAGTGCTTTTATGGTATGCCATCTCTATTTTGCACAGGTCACAGACCACCGAATCGTTACCTTTAGGTGTAAAGTACTCCCATACTTTTGACATCCTATTACGAGATCTNTGCACAGGTCACAGACCACCGAATCGTTACCTTTAGGTGTAAAGTACTCCCATACTTTTGACATCCTATTACGAGATCTTTTCTTCTCCCCCGACTCGCTGCTACTCGATGCCGCGGCCGCCGCCATTTTTTGATTCTGAGTGATGACGCATCGACGTGCGGTTTTTGCGTCGACGTCATCGATGACGTCGACGCGTCATCCCAGCCCTAGTGAAAACCTGAGGCAGTTTTTTTAGCCTTGAAGGCACAGGTGAGCTTGATCAAGGTAATGACCCTCCCATATCAGCCAACTGCAGACAGTGGGTGGGGCGTCACCCCGCCTCTTCAGTCAATCAATCAATTTTATTTATAAAGCCCAATATCACAAATCACAATTTGACTCAGGGGGCTTAAGATCAAGGTTCCATTTTGACATCTGGAACACAAAACATTGAACTTTGAAACAATACAACATGAAGAGAAATAACATTTCCCACTTTTGACTTGAAGACTACCAAGTGTCTGGACTAGCCATCACACAAACACACTTCGGACAGATACTGGTGGTGGGTACTTATGCACTGATTCCACCGGAACCCATAAGGCAACCAGAAACTGGCGATCCTCAGGAAACCAGGGAAATGCTCCCAAGACATTGGGCCACATTCACTAATATCTGCGCAGAAATGTTCTTACTCTCCGCAAAAAATAAGTACTTGCGCAAAATCACCGTTGGATTCATGACACGTGCGTACCGGCCAATTTTGTTCTCACCACCGTGCGTATGTTAGTAAATCAGAACCATTCTAAATTGACAGGCGCGTGTCCGCGATCTGCAATCAGCATACTACCACGCCCCCATTTCTCCATATAAGGAAACCGCTTGCCTAGAGTTGATTCATGAATGAAGGAAGCGGTTACGCGAGGAGACAAGTAATAAATTTCACAGTTTGTTAGAAGGGATGGCGCCGGGTCTTACAGGAATGCCATGGGTCATTGTAAGATTGTGGAGGACACAGCATGCCAGGATGATCTTGCACACCTTCTCAGGGGTATAAAGTAGTTTGCCACCGGCCGTATCTGATCCAAACACATCCAGCGGCCCTTAAGCACGCCAAAAGTGCGCTCTACGGCGCGTGTGTGGGCATGTATGTTATTATAGCGCACCTCTTGAGGGGTTTCAGGGTTTGCGTATGGTGTCATCAGCCATGTTTTAAGGCCATATGTCCGGTCACCCAAACAATATAACATTTTAACATTAACGGAATAGAGACTTACTGAAAATACTAACTTAAAACAATTGAAATAAAAGACTAGAACAAAAGATGCCCACAGCCCCTGCCTCCAAACGCATTCCCACTGTACTGTTTTGCAAAATATGAGTCGTGGGTGCCTCCTGGCCAGCGGGCCACAGCCTTAAGGATATGGCAGTCGGCATTACAGATCATCTGCACACTGATGGAGTGATAGTTTTTCTGTTCATGTTATTGTTAATATTTTAATTGTCACAATGATGAGGGTGAACGTGTGTCAATTTCATGGTAATTTAATCCATTTGGCCAATATATTAGTAAATTAATTATTTTAAAAAATGTTAAATAAATCTCTTTTTCATGAATGTGGTTTTATAGACTCTGCATGTACTTAAAAGGTATGTTTGCATTTTCTAAGTCAGTTCGGCCTTCCTCATTTGTGCGTACGCATGGTCTGAGGCAGTTCTAAATTTGTTCGCAGAGTAAGAACAAATTCGGGTAAGAAAATATTGATGAATCCCGGATTTGTGCGTCAAACGATCATACGCACAGTTTAAGCACAGATTTGTGCGTACGCACTGTTTGTGAATGAGGCCCATTGTCTTCAACCACATTCTCTGCCACACTAAGTGGAAACAACAAACTGGTTGATCTCCTGCTCCACTTATGCCTACAGAGGGGGTGCATGGCTCCTTCAAACTTATGTGGCTATATGCACCATTTACACACCAGTACTTTTTCCAAACTCCTAAAACATGGGCTTACAATCAAACAAAGGGGGGGACAAATGATGCTACCTTTCATCGTTCACACAAATGAACTACACAAAGATAACTAAACAAACAAAAATCCTTTTGTGATACTCCCAAAAATCTCAACCAGAATGCTAATACCAAAAACACTTTAAACTGTACTCCTGAAAAGTGCTTAACCTCAGTTTAGCATTTACAAACCACAAGTGTCACAAACCAGATTGATTATGTATAACAAATCAAGCCCACTGTGTTACATTAAGGCAAGATTTAGCCTTACCCAACGGATCTGATCCCATTTGACACAAACTGGCTTAATGAATGTGACAAGTAGGGAGACCACACAAAAGATTTAGTTAAAACAAGCAGAATTTAATAAAGTAAGGCTAACTTAAATAGCCAATGGAGTGTCTGGGTCAGCAAAGTCAGCGATGAAGGTGTGAAGGTGTTGAAGGTGCAAAGCAAAAGCAATGATGCCAGGTGGATGTTTGCTGCAGGAAGGGAGAGAGCAGGTGAAAACATGAGGCAGCTTTTATAGCCTGGGAGGCCCAGGTGAGCTTCATCAAGGTACTGACTAGGGCTGTCAACGAATATTCTAAATTCGAATTTAAATTTGAATTTGAAAAAAAAAAATGGACCTTCGAATGTGAAAATTGATATTCGATTGTGGAGAAAAAAAAAAACACCACCGCAGCTGTCCTCTTTGCGAGTGTGCGTTGGCCTGGGCTGCTGCACTGAACGCACTGCATAAACGCCAGGGCCACACCGCCCATGGAAGTGCTGCTGGTCGACAAGAGGTTCTGCTCCCAGCTGTTGTCTCCGTCACCCCCCCGGCTTGACACATTTGCTCGCGGCTCGCGCAGAAAATAGACCAGACGCCGAAACGGAGCTGCGCGGCACGGCGCAGCCGGTGTGGATGACACAATCAGTTAACATGGGCCGTGTGGCCATGGGTCAGAGAGGGGAGGCGAGCGAGAGGTCGTTTATAACGTAACGTTATAGATAATTGTTTTATGTGTTTTAATGTGTAGGTATGTAAATGTTTTCAAAGACGTTTATGTTGAAATAAAAATACCTACAGGTAGTTATGTTTCCTTGTATTAATACATTTACAAGTATGTTTCCTTGTATTAGTTTGCCCTCTTGTGGACATTATGCGAAAAAAAAAAAAAATTCAAATGGTTCGAACCTATGAGTTATTTTTAGAAGGAATATTCGAACGTCATTTTTGAGCAATTTTGACAGCCCTAGTACTGACCCTCCAAATATCAGCCAACTGCAGACAGTGGGAGGAGCGTCACACTGACTGACATAGTAAATTTACCCAGAATGAAAAATTAAAGAATAACTTAAGCCAACAAATAAAACAACCTCAGTAGCTTATTCAGCAAAGCTCCACTTTGGGTTGAATTTTCATCTGAGTAATGATTTTATTTTCTGTGTAAGGAGGAGGACATTTGTCAAAGGCCTGTGCTCCCTAGACGAGCAAATGGCTTAAGTCAAGTAAGTCAATGACTTTATTGAATTTATCAAAGGCCCCGTTTCGCCCAAGGAGTCCGGTATGGTTCAGTTCAGTTGGGTACGCATTTTTTGTGTTTCCTCTGTGATAAGTTGTGGATGGTCCCAATGGAACCATTTCTTACATCCCCGTGTTTGGTCACCCCTCTGTTGGGGTGCCTAGCACACAGATCTGGTATCTAAAAGGTGGAGTTAGAAACCCTGTAGTGCGTTTCTTTGTCATAGTAAACGGTCACTCTTGTTCAGTGCTGTAACTTCAGCTGCCTTTTGCAGGAACTGAAGCCTGAAAAAAAATAACAATTCACTAGGCCGACTGCCGGCAACTTTTAAAGTTGAACATTTACTTGTAATGTTACTTAATGCATGAGTTGGTGACGTGAATCCATCAACCCAGCTTAAATTTTAATAAGACAACTTTGACCGTTTTATTGTCTTTCTTGGATGACATACACTTTTAGTAATTAGTGGATGTTCAAGCGTTTAAAAATATATATTAATTCCGACCCGATTACGTTAACTGCACATTCTAATCCTCACTTGGACACTTGAGGAGAAAAAAAAGTTGCAGTGTGTTGTTCCTGTGGGCTACGACAACACTAAACCTCTGCTCTTGTTTGTGAAGGACTAAATGCATAAGTCCGCTATTTTTGAATATCCCATGGTAAGAGACTCTAAAAGGTTACTTTTGGTTCCAAAGGTACTATACTGCAAGTATTTGGTGGAAGTAGGGCTTAATCTTTTTAAATGACACATGATTAAGTGCTGACCTGCTCTGTGACACATGGGCAACATTGCCACCTCCGACTCTGACCTCCTCATCTATATCCTCATCTATATTCAGACTCGTGGTTGGCGTGACCGTATAGTGGAGCTGGAGGAGGAGTTGGCTCAGGAGAAAGCAAGAAGCCGCAAGCTGCTGGCAGACAAAGATTGCGAGGTGGCTGAGATCCAGGCCAAGATGCAGGAACAGCTGAATGAGTACGAGCAGCTGCTGGATGTTAAACTGGCACTGGACATGGAGATCAACGCCTACCGCAAACTTCTGGAGGGAGAAGAAGAGAGGTGAGGACACAGGAAGTTTGCTAGTAGTGATGGCATCAGTTAAATCTTTACTCTGTTTTGATGCACCGGCTGATATTTTTCCTTTTTTTTGGTGACCTGGATATCTAATTGTGTTTTCCTTCCAGACTGAAACTGTCTCCGAGTCCTTCAAGTCGTGTCACGTTGTCTCGGGCCTCGTCCAGCAGCCGCAGTGTGCGGACCACTCAGGGAAAGAGGAAACGTGTTGATGTGGAGGAACAGGAAGCCAGCAGCTCGGTGTCCATTGCTCACTCTGCCTCTGCCACAGGACCTATCTGCATCGATGAGATCGACACAGATGGCAAGTTCATCTGCCTCCTCAACAATGGGGATGAGGTGAGCACCTGGGTTTTTAGATGTTACATTCTTTTAGTTACTTAATGCTCATGTGGAGATCCAGCTGAAAATCACCCAGTATAACCTTTGTATCTGACTGATGTCTTTGTGTCAATAATTGTGTCTGTCTCAGGACCAAGCAATGGTCGGTTATGAGATGGTTAAGACAATTGGAAATGCAACAGCCACCTACAAGTTCACACCCAAATATGTCCTAAAGGTTGGCCAGAAAGTCACGGTAAGAGTTTGTCTTTTGTTAGATTCTAATCATTTTCTGCTGAACCTGTTAAAAACTATCAGTCTTAAATCATGTCCAAGTCGTTTTTACATTTGTAATGTTTTTAAAAAAGAAAAAAGAGTCTTTGGAGGAATATCAGAATTGCTCCGTTTCTCTCAGATGTATATAGGTACTCTGTATCAGCAGATCCACTGACTGACGTGAGTCATTGGAACATTACCAGACCTGCCAACCTGTATGCATTTTGCGTACCAGGCACGCATTTTGACATCAAAGTACACTGGTACGATTTGATGCTCTGAAAGTACGCATGTCGCTCGATCTCGCATTTGGCTGGTTTCAGTCTATTGGTCTATGCAAGTTGTCACTCTCAAGTTGATGCCCGGTGAGCATAGGTGCGTAGGTGGAACGAAAAGATTTCGACCAATCAGAGTGCTGTATATGCTTTAACATGCATTAGCTTGTGTCTATTAGAGTTAGCTTATATCTCTTAGCAGTTAGCTTCTGTCTGTAAACAATTAGCTACAGTCTCTTAGCAGTTAGCTTCTGTCTGTTAGCAGTTAGCTCCTATTGGCCCTCACCATCAGCTCAGACCGGAGTTACCGTGTGTTCAGTCCGGTAAACGGTATCAGGCTGATAGCTGGAGCCTCTCCAATAAGCCATAGAGTGAAACCATGGGTGAAATGAGGTGATTCTAAATCAACTGTGCCGCTCTTCTGACAATAAAACCATTGGCTGTTTGAAGTCAGTGTTTCTCCTATATGCAACTTGCCGAAATATGACCGCTGATGGTTTGTTTGTTTTTTCGTCTTAGCTCTTTAGAAACTACCATTATATTATTTGGCGCTATGGACGCTTCATAGCCAGGCCTATAGAACAGGTCAATACCTTGTCCTTTTATTAAACAAACTAAATAGCCTTGTGTTATTTATCTTATTTACACCACGGCATTAGCGCTGCACGATTAATCGTAATAAAATCGTGATCTCGATTCATATGCATATGCGATCTAATTTTTCAATGACGGCGATTCTGCCGGGAGGCGGGACATCATCTGCATGAAAACAAGCGCTCCCAACGACGCAGCATTATACCACGTGATGCAGAGCGACAGCCGGCCGGCAGTTTGGAAAGCAGCAAGACGGGGGAAACACACTGCTAACTGTAGCCTCAGTCTTTGCCTCATACAGATCTGCTGGTAAAGTTAACTTAGCGTTAGCAAGTGTGATAAAAGACGGCAGAGAGGCAACGTTGTGCAAATAAACCAAAGACTTATTAATTTTCTGTAGCAGTAAACACATGGGCCGATAACAAATGTGTTAACTAACTATGCTAAAGCTTTACAAGCTATTCAGGGCTGCCGACGATACAGCAAGGCTACGGCTAACAAGTTAACGTACTGACACTCCTTAGACAGACACACACACACACACACACACACGCACAAACACACACACACATACATACTGGACAGCCTCTCAGTCCTTAGCCGCTAACGTTAGCTCATGTACAACACAGGTACCACACAAACTTTTACAGAGGGTCATAATGTGCTTCTAGTGACTGTCAAATCGCCAGTGAAAGTTGTTTAAAATGCGGACACGGAGAGCAGCTGAGTGCCTGCTCTCATGGGACAAAGGTCCTCTGAGAAGAAAGACGGTCCACTCTGCTCTGCCGCCAGGAACAAACTGGGAGGCAAAGATCCTCTCTGAGGAAGAGGGTTCACTTTGCTGCAGGGTTCACCAAAACGTTTTTTTGTTTTTTTCTTTTAATAAATTGAACACACATTAAAGAACATACAAGATCCTGTAGAGAATAAATACATAATACAATACAATAAACATTGGCAAATTAAATGAAGGAAGAGGATTTTTTTAAAGGCAAATAAAATATTGGGGATTTATGTAAAAATATACATAGAGACATATAAATAATTATATAATTAACGATATGTAGGCTATGTTAGGTGAATACTCCTGTCAAATGCATGGTGTTGAAACATTTAATTTTGATCTTCCTTAGTCCATTTAGACTTTATTTTATCATAACAATAACAATGAATATTATGAATTGTTCACATTTTAATTTAATTTTAATAACATTTATCACACATTTTTGTGGAAAAGTCAAATGTTCAGTTTACAGTTTTAATAAACTCAGTACTCTTTTTAACACATATATTGTTTTGTCTTCATTCAATGTAATTAGCACATATTGTTACTGCGCCATTGGTTTTGGCCTTGGTGCCCCACATTTTGGCCGTGATGCCCCAATAAATTTGTATTTATCAAAGGCCAAAGTGGCCTTGCCCTAAAAATGACTTAATTCCAGGCCTGGTACCTGGTTGTTCAACATTGATATTATTGTTAAAGCCACAGTGTGTAGGAATTTCTCCCATCTAACGTTGAAATCATATATTGCATTCAAACTGTAGCCGCTGTGTACCAAAAAGCTATGCTAACACTGATGAAACCATGTCATCCGATACTACATGGAGTATTCATTCAGGCTTCTACACAGACACATACTACATGGAGTATTCATTCAGGCTTCTACACAGACACATGTGACGCGAGTTGACAAACCCCCTCCTCACCATGCTGGCTGTGTTTACAACGTAGGACTGTTGGGGTGGATGTAAATTGAAACAAACCAATCACGTCTTGTCCTTTGACAACTGACAAGTCAAACCAATCACGTCTTGTCCTTTGACAACTGACAAGTGACTCAACCTCACACACCTCATCCCTCTCCTCGCAACACTGCGCCGCTAACAGCTGTTAGCCGCTATTAGCGGCCAGCGCCGCTACTACCCCGGCACTACTGCAGCATAACAAAGTCCCACTCTTTGAGCATAATGCAGGATCATGTATTATGCAGCGTCACGGGAGACGGAATTCTCGTCGCCAAGAAAGTGCAAAAGGGAGTCAAAAAGGCAACGTGACCAGCGATTGCATTACCATTCTCCCTCAGCAGCTCTCTCTACCTGGGAAAGGCTACCCCGATGTGGACCCTCATTTTTTTAATTCACCGGTCACACTGCCTTTTCTATTCCCTTTTGCGCTTTCTTGGCGACAAGGATTCCGTCTCCCATGATGCTGCATATGCATGATCCTGCATTATGCTCAGAGAGTGGGACTTTGTTTCAAATTTG
>NC_065514.1:39112267-39114499 GCF_006386435.1 Epinephelus moara
GCGCTGGCCTGTGATTGCATTACCATTCTCCCTCAGCATTTCTCTCTACCTAGGAAAGGCTACCCCCATGTGGGCCTTCGTTTTTTTAATTCGCCCTTCACGCTGCCTTTTCTATTCCCTTTTGCGCTTTCTTGGCGACAAGGATTCCGTCTCCCATGATGCTGCATATGCATGATCCTGCATTATGCTCAGAGAGTGGGACTTTGTTTCAAATTTGCCAGGGTAGTAGCGAAGCGCCTCTTGCTCCTCTCCTTCAGCTCCTCAGTCACGCAGTGCTGGCCTGGCTCTCAACGAAAACGCCGAAGGCGGTGCTGTATGTCCCTTGCTGGCGGGTGTATTCTCAATGTACAAACAAATCCGAAATTCTCCTTTTACGAGAATAAGTCAGATTATTGGTGGAGGTAATAGTACACCAGTGATGACATATTTATGAATGCAGACATCAATTTCTGCCAATAAACAACTGAAAATGTTACACAATGTCCCTTTAAAATTGTTCAAAAGCTGTAAGAGAAGACAAGAGACTAAAGTGTATTGTTTTTACGGTTAGTGTCAGGCTGTCAGCTGTTGCATTTAAGCTAAAAACAGGAGTGTTCCCTCTCTGCTGACCAGAGTTTATGTGCATTGTGTCTCTTGTATCAGGCACAATCATAGGTTTTGTTATTTAATGATATTTTTTTTATTATTTATTTATAATTTTTGTTACTTTTCCTTTTGTATCAGGAAATAAGTACAATAAATCTTTGTTGAAAAAAATCGTGAGAGAATCATGATCTCAATTATAAGCCAAAAAATCGTGATTCTCATTTTTTCCAGAATCGTGCAGCCCTACACGGCATGTCTTTTCTGTCTCTACATGTTCGCACGTTTACAATTCTCCTCTGCTTTCTGTATCACGCGCGGCGGAGGTTCACCCTGATGCGCGCGCACACACACACACACACACACACACACACACACACAGGTGAGCCCACTAGAGCACAGCTGGGGCCGCATTTTCCTGACCGAACTTGACCCAAGTCCGAGACAATTATATCCGAGCCCGGCTTGAACCAGCAGCACGGCACTAAAGGAGCGGAGCCTGTGTTGCGTTCAGGGGGTTGCGAGTGTCGGTTAAGGTGGTACTCATAACCTTTCTTCAAGGTTGGCAGGTCTGCATTACTGACAACGAAAGTTGGTCCTTAGTAGGTTGTTGTTCAGCCTTTGAATATGTGGATGGATTTGGGGCTTTTTGAACAGTCCTATGACGGTGTTTGCTATGTGCAGATTTGGGCATCTGATGCTGGTGTCAGCTCTAAACCTCCCACAGATCTAGTATGGAAGAACCAGTTGTCCTGGGGTTCAGGAGAGAACGTCCATGTGGTGCTGATCAACCCACAGGGAGAGGTGAGACCATATACATACATCCATCCACCATCTCTGTCCCTGTCCCTGTCATCCACCCTCTGTGTTTTTGTCTGTTCAGACTTCACGCACAGATTTACACTGATATACTATCACCATTTCTAGGCTTGTGTAATCGTCACCCATCCATCCCCACACCTGTTTTTGTTGGTCATTGTCAGAATTCTTGTTTCTTTTTGGCAACAAAGCTGTAGAGCAGTGAAGGGCTGCTTGATTATCGTGATTATTTAGGTCAATATTAAGATCACAATTATCTAATATGATCAGGGGCGGAAATCCCGGGGGGGACGGGGGGACATGACTCCCCCTTCAGTAAAGCTGTCCCCCCCTAGAATAATTTGAGACACAATTAATAATTTTTGAACAATGCAGTAGTATTTATTGAAAGCACAATGTAAGCGGTGCTCATTATAATCGCGCAATAATGTGCTATTTACATCTTAAAAGATTTAGTCCCCCCCTCCCATTCCTAGTAGTGGTATATCCCACACTCTTTCTAACGGGCGGGGCTGCTTGGCAGCAGTAGCAGCGTGTGGCTGGAACCGCTGCCCACATCGCGCATCGCAGGGTAAGATGTACACTCACACAGACACAGTTTAACTTAGACTACACATGTTACAACAGATCCCATTTACTGTTACAACAAGCCCCAGGCCCAGGCTGATAATATAAACTGTCTGCAACATTTCTCCTGCATTGTTCAAAAGTCTACTCAATTACGAGTGCTGCTAAGCTAAAAGCTAATGATTAAGCTCAGAGTTTAGTGATAGAGAGGACAGGAGAGAAAGAAGAGGGAGAGGACAGGACAAGAGCAGTCAGTGGCGGAGC
>NC_065514.1:39114607-39123501 GCF_006386435.1 Epinephelus moara
AGACATTCACTCTGCCTGTTGGAGAGATAGAGAGAAGATTAAAGCGTCAAATTGCGGTAAAAGATGCTGTATAAAAGACAGGCTACAACTTTTTTTCCTTGTCCCCCCCTGGAATTATTCTCTAAAATTTTACTGTTTATTGTCCCCCCCAACTATGAAATGGGATTTTCACCCCTGAATATGATTACTCCTTGACTTTGGAAACATCATGCTCGTGAACATTACAAAAACTGGTCTTTTTACCAGTGGATTTTCATGAACTTTAAATATAATTCAACTGTAGGTGGCTCATTGACCATCATTCTTGTTAAGGGGCTTAAATACTGACATACTGTCTCTAAGGAAAAAAAATAACACATGTCCGTAATGTAATTCTCCATCATAAGACTCACCAGTTGATAAATCCTGAACTGCAGCTTGTGCTCAGTTATACAGAGCAGGCACTGCTGACTGACTAAAATGCTCATGTATAAGCACATTGTACCGAAGCTAAAGCTCCATATGCTTTCATTTCAACGTCTTTTCAGAGCCAGAGTCACTTTTCTTACGGCACAGTTGCCTTGAGGTGTTTAGTATCTGATGTTATAAAGTAAACTGCTGTTGCCCAAGAATCGAAGGCAATGCATAAAATTTGCTCTAATAATAATCCACATCCATGATTTGTAATATTTGATATATCTGGGTGGAACAGATTGTTCAGATAAATGATAGAGTGTGAGGTGAAATTGTATCTTTCATATAGACACTCCTCCGGGAAGACATCCAAACGAGGTCTAATCACCATCTCCTTACGCAACAGCCCCGAATAAATGTGCCTCAATGTCCACGACTTTATTCACAAAAGGACACGCAACGTCTCCTGCTACACGCTCAGCGGGCAATCAGCTTCAATGAAGCAAACCTGCCACTCAGCAGGTGGCGATGCCGTCAGCAGCCTGTTTGTTGGCATCCTGAGAGCTTCACCTCTTAACATAATGAGAGCACAATAGGTTGCACCTGAAGTGGTCGCGGTGGCAGCAGGATGCCTTTTAGAAATAAATTAACTAAAGGCTCTGAAAAGTCACTATATCTGGCCAGAAATTTGCCAGGTTAGCAACACTGAGCGCACAGCTGTAAGATAAAGGGGTGTGTTGGATTTATTACACAAGACAAAATGAGAGCATCATTGTGAAACAGAATGCAGCACAATAATTGTTTTATTTTTATTATCTTGTTTTCATTATTGTTGGAAGTTAAAGTCATAATTGAAAATAAAATTTGATAATCACACAGTAGTAGACCGGTATTGAATACTTCATACCTTCATACCGTCTTGGAATTTCGCTGGGGTGTATGGTTATATGAGGGTATCAGTGTGCAGCGCTACATGCCCCCCAGAGTTTAAACAAGTTTCCTTCTTTCACCAAACTATGCCAGGCTTAACTGCCTCATTAATTCATGGTAAAACACTCTTTTTTCAAACTTGACAGAAACAAAATAAAGCTCAAAAACCGTCTTGGATGGTCTTGTTAGTCCTTTTTACCCCTTTTCAATGAACACTGTTGGCGATGGTTAGTGGTTAGCATTGTCGCCTCACAGCAAGAGGGTTCCTGGTTAGAACCCAGGATAGGGGGAGCCCTTATGTGTGGAGTTTGCATGTTGTCCTCGTGTCAGTGTTGGTTTTCTGCAGGTACTCCAGCTTCCTCCCACAGTTCAAAGACATGCAGGTTAATTGGTGACTCTAAATTGCCCGTAGGTGTGAATGTGAGCGTGAGTGGTTGTCTGTCTCTGTGTCAGCCCTGCAATTGTCTGGCGACCTGTCCAGGGTGTACCCCACCTCTCTCCAATGTCAGCTGGGATAGGCTCAATCCCCCCCGCGACCCCCAACAGGATAAGCAGTTATGGAAAATGACATGACTGGCTTTGGCCATGCTGAGTCAAACCATGCCGTGCCAATTTGTTTTTCCATTATCAGTTCAGATGCACCGTGCCATGCTGAGCTCTGTGGGGATGGACCTTTTCTGGAGTAGGTCCAAAAGGCGGGCCACCTGCCCCCAAGTGGGTAGCAGTGACATCTCGCCGACCACGGCCAAAAAGTCTGTGTGTTCAGCTTTCAATGCTTTTGTAGCTTCTAACTGAATCTCTTTGGTCATGAGTTTAGTTTCTCTCCTGCGTCCTATTTTTACTTTACATACCTGCTTTGTTTTACTGTTTCATCAGCTGTATAGAACTTGTGTGAAGTTGCTGTTCCTGCTGATGAAAACTCAAAATTTTGTCATTTTGCTGCTTTACAGTAAAAGCTTTTACCTAACAAAATAACAGGGGACTTTTGCTGTGAAGAATCTATTGGAAATGAAATATGTTGATCAATGAATTAGTGGAACTTTGTTAGCATCTTTTTTTCCAAAAAAAATCTACTAACACCACAGAGATCAGAAACAGCCACAATGAGATGATGATGAAGAGCTGCTGACGACAGGCTCTTACTGCACCTCTGCAAACAACTCACCACCAACAGGCAAATGTCTTTTTTACCTGCCCTGCTGTATGGTAGAAAAACAGATTCAGCAAAAATAACAGGGGACTTAAGCCCTGGATCAGCCCGCTGCTTTTAAACATCATCATTCAAGACAAGCTGTCATTTAAAGACACAACTTCAAGCAGGTAGCCCTGTTGTAATGGAAATGCAAAGCTCTGCAGTACCAGGCTGACTGGCCCAGTCGAACCAAGTAAAGCTGAATCAGGCCATTGTAATGGAAAAGGAGTATTAGTTAGTCAGTCCACTGTTCCAATAATCACCAGCTCTGATTTGGTTGAAATAAACCTTTAATTCACAGAGTTAGAGTTGGATGCAAAAATACGCAGTTTCCCCTGCGGTCTCTCTGCTCTCTTTCTGCTGGGGGTACGACATGCTGGGTTTTTAATTTCAGTCCCGCTTCATTTATCTTAGACTCACAAGTCAGTCTTTAGACGCTTTGCTTAACTAAAGACTAAGGTCTTTCTCCCTGATTTTGTGTTTAGATGGGCGGATACAATTTCAGAGTTTAAAAAAAACTCCCTACGTTGCAGAACCAGTAGTAAATTCGCAGGGCGGTCCTTCGGTGGCTCGCTGAACTCTTGTGCTCGTAAACATAGTCCGACTGCGTTAAAAGTTTTAAACAAAGTCGCTGTAAGTCCTTCATTTCCACAATCTTGTGGACTGAGCACACGTTTGATAAAACGGAGTTAAATCTCTTGGCATCCATTTTCAAGCTCTCTGTGTGTTTGTTTCCTTGCGGATGAGAAAAGGGGGAGCGAGTGCACATTTCCGGGAGGGCGTGTCCTTTTCAAAAATGCAAGAGGCGTTGCTTTGTTGCCGGCCGTTTTCTCCGGTGTGTTAAACACACTTTAGAAAGGAGTGTCCCCAGACTATCAGAAGGCGGAGATCTCTGATTGTCTGGTGGCGAGACTACATTTATCTCCACTCAGTCAGCTCAGCTGCCTTTTGCACCACAGTGGCCTCTAGTGTCCCATGATATGCACTACATACAAAACATCCTCAGTACAGCCTCTCCAGTATGAGGTTAATAAAACCCTATCTTTGGGATCTCCCAACTCTGGTATACTGTGAAACCACCCAAGCCTATCATACAGCCTCAGAGCAGTGTTTGTCAGCCAGCTCTGTGTCAAGGAAAAGAAGCAAATCAAAGTACCCTTGGGTATATATTCTCAATGTTGTGTGTGTGTGTGTGTGTGTGTGTGTGTGTGTGTGTGTGTGTGTGTGTGTGTGTCAGGAGGTGGCAAAGAGAACCACAACATACAAGACAGCAGTAGATGAGCTTTGTGAGGAAAATGATGATGATGGAATGGAGGCCACTGAGGAGGACCTCTTCCAACAGCAGGTGAGACTACCAGCCACACTCTCAGCTCACTATAAACACCACTAAGATTGAAGTCCAACTACTAAATACAAATATGTTCAAAATATTTATATATATATTATTTATTGACAATATGAACACATTTTTTTTTTTTTTTTTTTTTTTTTTAAATCGCTCATCCAATAAAAACCATTACACACAGAAACCTTGCACACTGAACTGTACAACTGGTTGTGAAATTCGCAATACTACACAAAATGTAAAGACACATTTGCTCCCTTGTGTCTCTCCACTGGAGGTACCTCCCTGGCTTTCACCACTCTGCCCGTGTCTTGCATTTGGCACTGTGGTGGTGGACTGAGCTGTCCTCTCTCTCCTTTGTGTGGTCTTCAATCATTATTTCACCCTCTACCTCTCCAGCATCATCCACCTTAAAGGTGAAGTGTGTAAGATCTAGGAGGATTCGGTTAATGTCTCGCGGTGATTTGCAGATTGCAACCAGCTAAAAACCTCTGCTGGCCAGAATTCCTCCATTGTTCGGGAGTTTTTTTATCAGGAGCCGAATTATCGACAGAGGTCTCTTCTCCAACACAAATGGACCAGGCGAATTTAATCACTGAACAACAACACTGAATAATGCTGTTTCACGTTACAAATCAGTGCATCTCTGTCACTATTTGACATCGCAGGGCTCGCCCACAACATGCTTTTGGGTGCTCTCCCTTTTGCTCTCATAAGTTACTATGTGTTAACCTTTTGTGATCGAGATGTTCAGGAGGTTTTTACCTTGAGATAAATCATCCACAGGGGTCTCCTCCTTTCCAAAACAAAAAGACCTGGGGCCTCATGTACAAAGGGGGTGCGTACGCACAAAAACATGGCGTACGTCCTTTTCCACGTCAAAGTTCAGATGTATGGTTCATGCGAGCTGCGGCCGGCCTTGGAGCGCAACACAGCGAGGAGCCATGGGCTGCCTTGTATCAGTACAGGTGCTGACCACACTGGGGTTCCTAGCAACAGGGGCATTTCAGAGGGAGCTGGACAATCAGATTGAGGCTGATAAAAACACTGAATAAAGCAGTTTGATGTTACAAATCTGTAACTTTGGCGCTGCACATTACAGTTGGGCTTCATACTAGGGTGGCCAAAACAAAAACGTGACTAGCCTTATCTGGAGCCAGTGTTTGGTTTGTCCATTCTGGGCTACTGTAGAAACATGCCGGGTGCAACATGGTGATCTTGAAGATCTGCTCCCTGTGTATATATAAACAGCTCATCCTGAGGTGAGGACAACACAACAGTTATTATTTTTAGGTGATTGAACACTAAAGAAAACATACTTATTATATTACATTCAATTTCTGCCCATGTTTCTGCCCGCTCTGTTCCTCTTCCTTGTTGTGGATGTGTGTCCCTTAGGTTATGCCATATTTTCTTCACTGCTTCTTTGTCACATAACTCTTAAAAGGCTTTTGACGGATGGGAAGGAAAAAGGCAGAAATCAAACCTGTTCCGGAAACTTTGATGACAGAAAATAATTTCAGAGTAAACATGACTGATGCATGAAAACATATTTATTTTGAAACATGGAACAATTTTGGATGAAAAACACAGATTTAATGTGCAAAGGTCTCAAGGCTGCATACAAGTGTATTTCCTAACATGATGGCCTTCCTTTAATCTCAGTCTTGATCTAGAGTTTCAAGTTGTGTGTTTCACTGTTTTAAGTCAGGCAATGGTGTCAGCCAAACATCAGAGCATTTGTAGCACTGTGTTTGGAATGGCTCTGTGAATTAATGTTTCTGTGCAGGGGGACCCTCGCACTGCAAAGAGAGGCTGCTCCATCATGTGATCCCACCACACCAACCAGCCTCCTCCTCCTCCTCCTCTGAGCCCAGCCAGTCTGCTGCCAACTGTAATACTAGAACTAATTTTCTATCTTTTGTAGTGTATATCCATATAAATGGTTTTATTTTTCATAAAAATGCTTTTGGTCGATGTATTTTCAACTGGAGAAGCAAAATAACACGTTTGTTGAACAAAATTAGTATTATAGTTCAAAACCCTTTTTCTTCTTTTAAAAACCATGCAACAAGTGACCGACTGTGTCTTTGAAGAAAATAAGTCATTGGCTATGTCATTTTTGAAATAGATTTTCATTTAGTTATTATTTATTTATATAGCTATATTTTAGGCTACAACAGGAGCGACAGGGTGTCTGTGATTAGATTAGATCAGGGGCTGTTTTAAAACAGTTTTTTAATTTGCTCAAAACCTACTGTATTTTTGTTTTTTTTAAATGGATAAAATAAACACTGAAAGGACAGGTACACTAAAGCTCAGCAGTTACCAGGAGTCCATGTAATAAATTTCCTTCCATCAGTGTAGACCTTTTAGTGGATAAAATTTTAGAATGACACAGTGTGAAAACCTCTGGTTATTGGCAGTCATCTAGTATCTTAAGGAAAACCATTAAATATGGTGATTATTTGATTGTATTTAGAGGGAAGTCAGAGGACAGTTGAAGGTAATTGGTAGTTGTTGAGTTACCTTGAAGCCACTACATGTAAGATTTGAAACTGTCTTTGGCAACTTCTTGTGGTAGTATGGAAAAAAGATGTGAGCTAGGGACATGACAGTTAATGAACTGAAAGCAATAGCCTGCAACACTTGTCCCCAGAACGTCTCATTTTTTGACAAATAAAAAGTAGTGCCATCAAAGTAATTTTATAGACGTTCTGATCACAGTGTACTCACAGCGGATGTGATGTCACTCAGCAAACATTAGTTTCCTGACTTTGACTCAGCGTTGCTCCCCAAATTAAGAAGTGTTGATTGTATCCTTAAATTTTGATATTTGAAGTGTTTGAAGTACTTTTTGTGTTGGTCTGTTACTATGCATGCTATGGCTGTAATCATCATAGTTGAATGATTAAATACGTTTTCTGGTACTTGTGTTCCACCTTTTTTCATACAATCATGAAAATAAAAATTAAGCATCATATCATAAAATATCACATAAATCCTTTTCTTAACAATGCAATTTCAGTTTGGCATGCTGCACACAAACATGTACTATTCATAGGTTTTAGTTGCAGATTACACAGCATGATTACTACACAGGTGTGCCTTGGGATGGTTGCAATAAAAGGCCTCTCTAAAATGTGCAGTTTGATCACACAACACAATGCCACAGAGTGTGCCATTGGCATGCTGACTGCAGGAATGTCCACCAGAGCTGTTGCCCGTAAATTGAATCATTATTTCACTGCCATAATGGAAGAAAAAATAGAAAGACGTTTATTGTCATCGTTCAACATGTGTATGAAGAAATTAAAACAGCTGCCTCTGATGGTGCAAGGAAGAATAAAAAACAAACTATATAAAACAATTACTCTAAAAACAATACTGCAAACAAATAATAAATAAAATCCAAAATTTGACCACAATGACCATCTCCAATGTTGTTTCTATTACTTTGGCAATACATTAAACCAGCTTTAGACCACATGTAATCATGCGCCAGTCCTCCACATCCAGTGTCTTCACCTGCAAGATTGTCTGAGACTAGCCACCCAAACAGCTGAGGCAATAATTGGTTTGAACAACCACAGAATTTCTGCACAAATGGTCAGAAACCATGTCAGGGAAGCTCATTTGCATGCTCATGGTCCTCACAAGGGTCTTGACCTGAGAGCAGTTTGTCATTGTACACGACTTGTGCGGTTGTGAAGCTGATTGGACATAATCCCAATTCAGGGAAATGACATTGGAGATGGTTTATGGTAGTGAAATAAATATTCAGTTCACAGGCATCAGCTCTGGTTGACATTCCAGCAGTCAGTGGGCCAATGGCCATGTGTTTAAATGTGATTAAACTGCACATTTAAGAGCGGCATTTATTTTGACCATCTCAAGACACACCTGTGTGGTAATGATGCTATTTAATCAGCATCTTGATATGCCACACTTGTAAGGTGGATGGATGGATCTTGGAAAAGGAGTGCTCACTAACAGAGATTTAAACAAATTTGTGAGATTTGAGAGAAATATTGAGTGCATAAAAATGAAAAATTGGAGCAAAAGCAAAGTGTTGTATTTAGTTTTTAAAAGTACACGCATACACACATACACACACACAGACATGTAAAGTGCAACACACACCGCCGCCATACGCCGCGCATCAAAACGCCCGCCTCCATTATATTCTATGAACCAACCCACACTAGCGCCGGCCGCCGCGCCGTGCCGCTCTGCTTTAGCCCACTGCTCTATTTCCAGCGCAGCCGGCGCTGCGAGAAAAGCCTTTAATGTACACCTCGGCCGCCATAGTATCAACACCGGTTGTTTCAAATTTTTAATAAGACGACTTTGATAAGAAACTCACCCGTGAAATCCAAGTTGTTGTTGCCTCAAAGTTTTTCCTCTTCTTCTTCCGTTACTAGCAGTTGGCAACCGTTGGCAACTAGTGTAGGTACAGCCACCTAGCGGGCTGGGGTGGGAAATACACGTCGACGGTGCCGCTGCGCGCCGCTGCCAATGTGTGTTGGGGGGCGGCATTGGACGGCCACAGCGCCGCGCCGGAGCGGAGGGGTTCCATTCCCCTGAAGGGAGTTATTTTTCAACTGTCACCGGCTCAAAGTCAAAATCAAAGTCCATTTATTTGTCTCCCCTGGGAGAAATTTGGATTGGAGACAGGGTACTGCTGCTTTAAACAGCACGAAACATACAAACAAAAATACATAAAAGACAGTAAAACATTCAGCATCTTAAAAAAAACATAGGCATACTGGTAACCAGATAGGGACCAACGTGCAAAAAGATAGCTGCTCATCTGAGCTGCGCAATCCGCCATGCCCTCCCGCTGAAGCCAAAGTGCTGGCACACATCAGAGTGCTGGTACATATTAAAGTGCCGGTACATATTAAAGTGCTGTACATATTTAAAGTGCTGGTTCACATCAAGGTGTTAGTACACATAAGGGTGCTAATACACCATACACAAAAAATAGTACACATAAATATGGGGCGCCGTTTGTAAAGTGGCTCACGCTGA
>NC_065514.1:39124001-39135039 GCF_006386435.1 Epinephelus moara
ATAATCGTTAGTTGTAGCCCTGCCTTTTTAAATTAAAAATAGGTCATTTGTTTGATTTATGTATGTAAGGATTCAGGGACTGCCCATTAGACAGGTGTAGTGTAGGCTCTTGATGCCCTCTATCACGCCAGGTGGGTTTCTCTTGTTTATCCAAGTCTCCATTCTGGTCATTGTAACAACCCTACACACTCAGATGTTCTGGAAAAGCTCAATATCACTTTGAAATCTACTGTAGGTACAATGAATCATCTCCTCCACATATAATCTTATTAGGGGCCGGGCAGCCTAAGCTGCCAGGACCCTATTGTTATCCTGCATGTTCTTCTTCTTCTTCTTCTTCTGAGGAAATCGTACTTCCCATGCGCAAAAAATCACCAAACTTTGCACAAAGGTCCAGTCCCATGCCAGATTGCCTCAGCTGCAAAAACAGGCCAATAGTCCTGATGGTGGCGCTACAGCAAGCCTCTAAATTTCAAAATTTTGAAAATTCACAACAAATCAACCATATGTGCTACAGATTTGCAACTTTCACCAAAATGTAGCCCCAATACTGAAGAAACGTTTGTACATTTAAACCTATTGCAAATTATGAAGTCCATCACTCTGTTTTTTCAAAAACTGTAAAACTTATTAAACCTATCTCCTCCCACAATTTTGGCTCAATTGACACCAAACTTGCTACAGAGCATCTTCAGATTGTCCTACACAAACAATCCACAGATTTTTGATTTATCGAAAATTGAGCCTACAGTGCATCAAAATGTTTGACTGTAAACGGTATTGTAAACATATACTTGCAAATTCTTGCTAAATACATTTTCAATGTTCATTAAAAAAATGACAAAATTTTGGAGTCATGGTAGATGAAGACTGAATTTTTTACAGTATTTTGAATTTCACTCTCATGCGAATAATTGGAGTCAATGCAAAAATGGCATTTTTAAACATCAGTTTTTCACTTATGGAGCCAATAAATCATTGTTAAAAACAAATTACCAACATCTCCATGCTGTCTAGATGCAGTTTTTGTATTTTCGGATTTTTGTCTTAATAACTGAATTTTTGACAGCCGTTTGAAATCTGCCTTTATACACTAACAGCTGCTGTCTTCCACACAGGTGACTGGCTTAGTCAATTTGTGAAGCTACATGTGACATTTCCGTTTGCCAATTAGCTCAGTGAGATAGAGGATGTTTCTTGGTGTTGAAGATTGTGAGTTCAAGCCTGAGCTTGTGCAACATTTCCATATGAGAAATCTATCCAAACTTTTCATAAAGGTCCAGTCCCATGCCAGATGTCCTCAACTGGAAACACAAGATAATAGTCCTGATGGTGGCGCTACAGCAAGCCTCTAAATTTCCAAACTTTGAAAATTCATAACAAATCAACCATATGTGCTACAGCTTTGGAACTTTCACTTTGAAATTTGCTTTTCCATGGCATGGATGGCTGCTGTCTGGCACCCTGATGCTTGGCTTAGTCAATTTGTGAAGCCACACATGAACTGTCACTTGCCAATTAGCTCAGTGAGATAGAAGATGGACCTCAGTCTCAGAAGTTGTGAGCCTCAGCTAAGGCAGAACGGGCATTCTAATGTGAAAGTCCAATGTTCAGGCATCATGCTTTGTGGATTAGAGACTACTAAGGTTAAAATAATTATGATCCAGGTAGTTTTGTGGAGAGACAAATACTCTTTATCAACACTTTTCCCTGTTGTTCCTTGTCTCTTTTCCCTGTTTATTTGGCTTAGCTATCAGTCAATATGCAGAGTCTATCCAATAGCTACTTTTACATTTTAAAAAATGTTTTCATCTTTGTCACCATGGATAATGTTTAGCTTTAAGCTAGATCAGGCCAGTGTGTTCATAATTGCTAGCAGTTAATGTTATTCTTACTTTCTTGTTCTTGAGTTTTTTCTNTATTACATTTTTCACATGGGCTTTTACATAAACCACACATTCAGTGTTTTATGATGAAATAGATTATGACTTCTTAAGAAAGGGTCCATTGAGCTTCTGGTTTAGTGCTGGGTGAGACATCAGTGTTTAACAATGTTATTGAAGCTACAGGGAACAGAATAACAAACATATTTATAAAAAAAAAACATCAGTATGGGATTTATTTTCTATATTAAATGTTTGTCTATAAAATTATGTAAAATTCATATTACCTTTCCCCAATTCCAATCTGGCATCCACAAACATCTCACTTTGTCTGACTAAAGGTCCAAAACCATGATCAAGCAAGATTTGAGGAGGATATCCTCAAATCTGCGAAGGTAACTCCAACACTGATGCCTAAAACAATCAATCCATCATGAAATAGTTGTGGATTAATTATGTGTTTGACTTATTGATTTATTGACTAATCATTGCAGCTGTAGAATTCCTATAATGAGCTAAAAGAAGTTTTAAACATATATACATATACAAGTTGTCTCTTGCTAATTAGCTCAGTGAGATAGAGCATAGTCTCTTATGTTTAGAATGCTACCTTTTTTTCATCTTCTTACACTCTGCTTGTTGCTCAGAATTGCCTAATTTTGCCTAAAATTGCTTCGCAGCAGCTATAATTAAATTGTGTGTTTGTGTCCCAGGCCCTACTGGCTGGTACAGTCTCTGGTCTGTGCTGGGGCTGAGGACACCTACCACCTGCTGCTACATTTCAGGATCTACAATACTGAGTTGACTGTGAGTACCATGCACACATTTGCGTGTCTTTAAACCTTAGATTCCTATGCAGTCAGACACATTGATACACCTGTGTAGGACACAAAGATGGCAGGTATTGGACTTCATTTGGTACCCATGAATAGGTACAATAAATCATCTCCTCCACACACAATCCTATTAAATTGTTGTGTTTGTGCCCCAGGCCCTACCGGCTGACACGGCATCTGGTCTGTGCTGTGGTTGCAGACACCTGCCACTACTTACTCCACTACCTGCTGCTACATTGCAGTATCTACGATACTGAGCTTACTGTGAGTACCATGCACTCCACACACTTCATGTTATCATAGGCTACATTAGCACTGTTAATCACGTTATATTAACTCAATTGAATACTATTTCATTGCAGGCTTCCAATGACACAACAGCTGTTACTGAGGATAAGGGATAGGTTGGGTTCTGTCATCAACAGATTACCCATAGATTTTGAGTACCTCCTGTTTGTGTGCACTCAAGAGTTGCAGTTTATTCGAGCTGGCGCACAATACATGGATATTCCTGCAGAGCTGGTTGATGGTCTGCAACAGTTGACTGAAGTTCTCAGCTCACATTTGTCACATAATCCTGTTCCTTCACTATTTGATGACGTAGCCACCAGTTGTTGGAGTGGGAATGTAGGAAGGCCAGAACTACAAATGAGTCGTCGTGACACACTACAGACGCTGCTGGATACCTCTTTACCTCTTGCTTGTTTAGCAAAAATGCATGGTATTTCACGGTCAACCCTTTACAGAAGAATGAAGGACCACAACATGTCAGTGAGGGCATGCTATTCTGTAATTTCCGATGAAGAATTAGACCAGAAAGTTAGGGCCATTAAGGCAAGGATGCCGCATGCAGGCTGCAGAATGGTCAAAGGAAGTCTCCAAGCAATGGGCCTTCGTCTACAATGGACAAGAGTGAGGCTGTCTTTGCAGCATGTAGATGGTGCAGGTATCATTGCCAGGATGATCCAGCTTCGTTGCATTGCCCAACAAAGCTACTCTGTTCCTGCTCCCCTGTCTTTCGTCCACATTGATACAAATCATAAATTGATAAGGTAAATAAATGTCTTGTCTGGCAGAAGTTATTTTACATGATTATATGACGTTGCTTGTCGACCAGTTTTCTGTGTTGTATGATATGGGAGTGCTACATGAGCCTGTAATACACAATGAATTATATATTTTTTCATATGCATTTTTGAAAGGTATAACATCGTCATCTTTGGAGGAATAGATGGATTTTCCAGGAAGGTAGATATTTCATTTTCTATTCATTCACCACATATTTACCCTCATGAACAACTCCAAACCTATATGGTATGTGTCTACCTCTTTTATAGATTTTCTATCTGGACATAGTAGCAAATAACAAAGCAGTAGGGTTGTCACGATACTAAAATTTCAAACTCGATATCGATACCCAGGAAAATATTCAATACTCGATACCATTTTCGATACAGCAGCAAAAAATTAAGAGGCATGTCATTTTTTAAAATAAAGATCAGAAGAGTAACATCAATGATAACAACAAAAAATCCCCCCAAAATAAATAACAACCAGAAACACGATCTGTCCATACAAATGTATTTATCTACAGTCTGTGCTTCTGGTGAATTGGCACCATATTTTCGTTGCTGATCAAATAGAGTTGGTAGTTTAGGCTCAGGATGCTCCTGTTTCTACCTCACTATGTGATCAGAGAACCAGGGGTTACGGGAGAAACCAAACTTTTTTTCAGCTTCAATCTGTGACTTTACCGTTAACATAACTTTTCAGACACACATAATTGTGTTGTCCTGTTAAACTAACATTGTCTATTAATGTTACAGACGGACATGACTGATAAAGTTTTCTGCTTAGCTCCCACATTAACATTAGAAGTTATATTTTAGTTTGATGCTGGCGACACCAGCTGCTCAGCTGCTAGTGAGGGGAGGGGCTGTACCTGCCATCTGCAGCGTGCTGTGTTCACGTCACTAAATATTTCCAAAGAGCGCATTTTCCTTCATCATTTTTAACCAAAACTGGCTGCTCTGATCCTCCTGCAGCCGCGCTGGCCATATTACAGCAACAGAAATGTGTGCATGCATGCACAGCGACGACAACAAGCCGGGTTGCAGCGAGGGCTCTGTGCCTGCCAGACGCTGCCTACACAGCGCGTGTCTGTCGGACCTGTTGCGCGCACCCGACAGGCGCTGAGGTAGCGTTCACTGTTAGTATCGATACTTTTGTAAATTAGTATTGTATCTGGATACAGCGTTTGAGTATCGATACTTTTCAGAGTATCGATACTTTTGACAACCCTACAAAGCAGCAACTGCTTTCGGATTCTTCATGGATGGGGTTCGGAGAAATGGATGGCCCTCAAGGTATATATTCATATTGCAGAAGAAAGAAAAGAATGATGTGTTGCTGTAGATTATGAAGTTATGTCATATTTGGGGGGAAAAGCATTTCCTTTTCTTTCAGAGTGAGAGCTGATCAAGGGGTGGAGAATGTCGACATAGCCAGGTGCATGTTTACTGTACGAGGAACAGGCCGTGCAAGCTTTATTGCAGGCAAAAGTGTCCATAACCAGAGATAATTAAATCAACTTGTCGCATGTACACTTGAGATCTGCTTTCTGGATAATCATACCCAGTGTGGTGGAGTAAGCAGTGCTCTGCTGCCTTGCAACAAAAGACCATTTTTATGGCAGCTACTTTGACAGAAATGAAGGTAAACTTGTCCATTTGTTGGACAATCATGTGGCAGTCGGACCAGGTGTTAGTTTACCGTCTTCAGTCAAGATGGCTGCTTTCAACAAGGTCCATAGCGTGCCAGTTGTAGTTGGCAGTCATCTTTTATATTGAACAGCTGTCACAACCCTCGGCACAGATTGGCTGTTTCAGCTCGCTCTCTCCTATACTCTCCACTCCTGATTGGTCTAAATTTCCTGCTGTGAACTGACGGACACACACACACACATCGGCATAGAAGTGGCTGCACCACTTAAAAACCATGAATGCCATTTACTTATGAACAGATAACACCAGTGTTTCTTTTTCTAACCATTGTCTTTCTGCCTTTTTTCAGGGTGGCACGCTTATGGAGGGATGTTTGGAGTTCAGTGACGTCATAGTACTACAACGCACTACACAGCTTGGAGGAAGAGGGCTTCATTGACCTGTCCAATGCGATCCACCTCTTCTGTGTGCAGTATGTGTTCATACCTCGTCTGCGGGCAGATCTACAGCATTTCACAGACAGTTGGAACAACCACCCGACCAGCACAGAGGCAAACCTGACACCTCAACAGATGTGGCAAATTGGAATGCTCCAAGCACCTGTGCCTGAGCCAAACTATGCAGAGGTGGGCATGTAATACTTGATTGACATGACAGTTTAAGCACTTTGTCTATTATCATTAATTTGTTTGTTGGACCATGCAGCTGCAGCACATAGACCATCAGGAGGAGGCATCTGAAGACACTGACCATGGGGTTGTTGTTCCTGACATTCCATGCCCCCTGTCTGCTGAGAATCTTGCTCTGCTACGACTTGAAGTGAACCCTACCTCTGACTCCTTATCCTTTGGTCAGGATATATACCTGCATGCTCTTCAACTTGTAATGAGTGAATGATGTTCCACACTATTATGTGCCTAATGATTATAGCAAACATGTTTTGAAACAATATAAATAAACAGCTAATCACTTCTATGTTATGATAAAAAGGGGGCAGTAAGAAAATGTCTTTACTTCTTACAAATGGTTTATTCCTAGAAAGAAATTTTGAACATATTTTTTCTAAATGCATTCTAAAAACCAACCCAACCATTGTATGTTGAAACCCACAGCCCGTGCGTAAATGGACAGACACCATTCAGCTTTGAATGAAAGTAACTAACACATGGTTACTCACATACACCATCAAATGTTCCACACTACAGGAATTTAAGTATGTTCTTTCGATGGCCAACATTGAACCATCTACAACCTGATTACATAACGAGTAAAAGTACTTGTTCTGCAAGACCCCCCCCCCCCCCCCCCAACAGCTTAAAGAGCAACAGTATAACCCACTGCAGCCCAAACACGCCTGGGGCTGCATGATGGATAACTACACCACCTTACAGATCACCACCTGGGGCTCGCTCATTGTCCACAAGTTCATCAACTTCCTGTTTTACCTCCCCGGCTTCCTGTTCCTGTTAATGAAGTCCTTCACCACTTTCTCCACCGACTTATGCAACACCGCAGGATCTACATTAAATAAAGTCCACCACAAGTTCACTGAGTACTATGCACACACACCCGTGTCTTTAAACATTTTACGTTTACCGTATGTCTGAAATGTTTTCTCTTTCTTTTCTTAATTAAGAAGGACCACTTTCTCCTGGCCATGTCAACGGACCTGCTGCAGTGGTCTCAGAGGGGACAACTTCCAGCTCTTCTACAACGAGATCATAGTCAACAGCATGCTGAAAGACCAGCCTAGGCCCACACAGTAAGCACACTAAGGCCTGTTTCATACTTGACTTTAGCAAAGCTATGAACACAAGCTCCTGGTCTCGTATCCATGGGCATTGTGTTGCTGCATAATACAGGCTAACGGTGTGCGTGCTGAAACGATATGTTTAGCAGCATCCTCAAAGAAACCTAAGAGCGTGGGAAGAGGCCTTAACTCCCTCTCTCACTCTGCTCTCTGTCTGTGTCCTCCAGCTACCTCAGCTTCCGTCTCCGGCTCTCTCTGAGCCAGCTCAACAGATCCTGTCTGGGGAGGTGATGGAAGAGCTATCATTACACCAAACAGGTTGTCTCCACTCAGGTGGGTCCCCCATCTTCAGACATGAACACAAGCATCGTGGATATGTTTGGAGTACAATATCGTTGTCAATATGGCAAATCAGATGCTTCAGATCTAATCATTAATGGCCTTAATAGCCTTCAAGTCAGGTGTGTGGTACTTTTGAGTTTGGTTGTTTATAACTGACCATGAACTGTGCAGCTCGCTGAACGCTTCCAAGTTCGCCCCGGAGATGGAGACCTACGTGGGTGACCTCCTGCGCAGCTGCGAGGACGCAGAGCGGCAGCTTGTCTTTTTTCACGCACGCTTTCACACCAAGAAGGCACATTGACTATACTGTTGGATGACAAAACGCATCAAATCCTCGTCACTTCCTTCATTGGGTGAGAAATAGTGCTTCTCTCTTTTTAGCCAACACATTGGGTACATGTATGCCATTCATAATTACACAGGTGACAGACTTTATATACATAATCACTTGGCGAACCAGTTACCCAAACCATGAGTCTGTCTCTTTCTCACGCTCACTCTTTCACTCACTCGCTCAAACACACACCTCAAACACTACCAGTCCTTTTCTGATTTGTCTCTTTATCCTCCCAAAAATATGAAAATGACACACTCAACTCGCATTAAAATTTAACTGAGTGCTGAATCCAAAAGACCAGTATAAATGAAGAAGTACCCGCCTGCTGGTCATACATGGATGAGAGATCTTTGTTATCCACCGTGATCAACAATCAGTTGAGATGAAGTAGGTAGAGTCTGGTTGCACACCAAAGACTAATTGTTTTTTTTTAGAATTAAAAATCTGTGAAGTGCTTAGTTGCAGGTTTTTACTGTACATGATGCAAGTCGAGTATAATCTGAAAATGCAAAGATAATGAGGTGATGTGTAGTATCTTTCTGCCTGGGAGGGAAGACAGAAGGCTGTGGTAAAGAGGTGCTGAAGGTTATGATCTACACTGGCCTATTTTTTCTGTTGGTCGAATGTACTGTAGGCTATTTCTATTGATATTAATGAGTTGAATCCTGCATCACCCCCTTTTCCCCATGCCATTCGTACCAATGTTTGTTTTGTATTGTGTATACTTTTGTATGTTCTTTGTCTATAAGTTTGAAAATAATAAAATTTAAATATGAAATGTTATTGTTAAAAGGTTATTGCATGTCTAACTATTATTGTGTATTGTGAATTACAATTGAGTTGTTGAAAAGTATGTGAAGCGCTTGGTAAACATGTTTTTTAAAAAGTGCCATATAAAAACAAAGTTTATTACTATTATTATTGTTGTTGTTGGTAATAATATTTGAAAAGGTCATTTTTGATCAACAATGAATAAGTCCAAGGATCTTGAAACCCTACATTGATAACTATGTGTGGGTCTTTTATTTCCTGGTGTACACATTGTGATGTTACCCTAAACCATATTTTATTTGCCATTAATCAGGAATTGCATGCATGTAGCAATTATAGTCTAGTAGGAAGGGGGGGTCCCCATGGTCAAGGTGGATTTCTAAATGAAACCTATATTTTTGGAATCGTGAAGGTCTGTAGATAATGAATTTTGATGTTCCCATCGTGAAAAAGGGTAGTCCTCGGAATTCCGGCGGAATTTCAAATTCCGTCAATCGGAATATATGGAAAAAATTAAAAAACAAATGTATCCACAACTTTTGAACCATATATTGTACAGAGACAAATAAACCATCTTTTTTGCATAAATTAAGCATGAGAAATCAATTAAAATGGTTATTTTAATGATTTAAAATGTATGTCAATTTAAACAGGAGTATGCAAAACGTGTGGGGTGGCAGGGCAAGAGCTTGCTAGCTAGCTAGCACTACACAGGCTGAATAAACTGTGTTTGACTATGGTTAATATTTTCAGAGAAAAAAAAAAATACAAGACGACAGTTTTCATTAAGGCTCAGTCAGATACAGTCGGGGCCTGTGTAGTTGAGGGGACAGGTCAAACTGATATGATGCTGATTTACAGGAGAATTCATATCAAATGGAGGATAAACCATAAACATAAACTACAGATCACCTGTAAATCATTTTAATAAATTAATCTATCATAATTAAAACAACTGGAGACTGAGAACAAACTGATATATGGGTCTGATCACTTTTTTAATGAATTGACATCATTCCAGACCGGATGTAAGTGTGTGTTTGACTTCCTGTACGGACTGAAGGCTGCTGGAAACTGTCGGGAAACTGTCCGACTTCGCCGCAGCTTTTTGTCACCGCCCCCCGCTGTGGCCGCCTGCTCTCGTCTACTTTTCAGGCGAGGCGCAGTTCATCTCAAACAAGCCTATAGTCTATGGTCTATGGATCAAGGCGAGTGTTTCTTCCTACGTGCTCAAAAACGTAGGTGCTGAATGGCCGAAGAGGAGTCCTGTGTATCTGCGCTCGATTGCTCTTCCTTCATCCTTAAACTACCCGGATGTCTGTCACAGTAAATTGAAATTGAGTTTTGAGAACTGAATTTGAATTGTGAGAACTGACTGTGAAGATATATAGAAATAAATTCAATTTCAAATGATACTATTCAGATTCAGTTTTTCAATGCAATGATTCAAATTAACAATACAATTTCAAATTATGTGATTCAATTTCAGTTTTTCAATGCAATTATTCAAGTTTAGAAATTCAAATTCAAATATAAATGATTCAAATTCAGTTTCTGGTGGCACATATTTCAGCCCATAGAATATGGTTAAAGTGGGACAATGGGCAAACTGGGACAGTTAAGCTTAATCATATTTATCTTTACACGTGTATACTTATATTACTAAAAAATCATCATTGAGCTCATCATAGGTAAGTATGAGATTAAAAATCATTGGTTCTGTGTCGATGACATCACTTCTGGGGGCGTGGCTCACCATATTCAACTCCCTCTGCAGGGGTGTAATGATGATTCATAATTTTCAAAAATCACATCCATGTGAATCTTACTCTTTTTTTAAAATGCCATTTTGTTGCTGTCCCACTTTAACAATATGCTATTGTTAAAGTGGGACAGTGTGTTATTGGCAAACTGGGACAACCATTCAAGTCAATATAAAGGTGGAAATAAGTTTCCTTTTTATTCATCCCTCATAAATGTAGTTATCTAACTAGCTAGATATATCAACAAATTTACTTAAATTGCACAAATTAAGGTAGCTTGTAATGAAAATAATAATCGTGATGCTTATGCTAGCTAGCTAGCAAGCTCTTGCCCTGCCACCCCACACGTTTTGCATACACCCATGTTTAAATTGATCTAAAACAAAAACTATAGTAGCTAGAACATTCATTTTTGTGTGGGTGAAAGCTAAGACTTATGTCTTTTACATTATTATGTTGCACACTTAGAGTACCAGTGATGATATTAATGATGTTGCAAGTGTCCCAGTTCACCAATATATGGTGTCCCACTTTACCAATAGCGCCTGGAAATTTTGGTTGTGGGTCAGTGTGTTTTTGGTGAAGGGTCATCCATCCTGTGTTTAATGTTTCTTTGTTTTTTTCTTCTACATA
>NC_065514.1:39135185-39137304 GCF_006386435.1 Epinephelus moara
TTTTTTTAGTTACAGCAACATGTAACCAATCAAATGAAAGCTTAGAGTGCTGGGCAGTTTTCTATAGCTATTAAAAAGCTGATGTTTCTCACCAAATACCGACAAATTGGGAAGATTTCCTATAGGTCATAGCTTTTTTCATATTTTTACTGCTAAATTTTGCAAAGAAAAGCCAATTACGCATAGACATACATTTTAAATCATTAAAATAACCATTTTAATTGATTTCTCATGCTTAATTTATGCAAAAAGATGGTTTATTTGTCTCTGTACAATATATGGTTCAAAAGTTGTGGATACATTTGATTTTTAATTTTTTCCATATATTCCGATTGACGGAATTCGAAATTCTGCCAGAATTCCAAGGACTACCCTTTTTCGCGATGGGAACATCAAAATTCATTATCTACAGACCTTCACAATTCCAAAAATATAGGTTTCATTTAGAAATCCACCGTGACCATGGGGACCCCCCCTTCCTACTAGACTATTAGAGGTTATGTACATGAGGAAGCGAGGTCATATTTATAAGGTCAAATTTAGCTTTCACTCTGGCCAAAGACAATGGAATTTCAAACTTTAAAGAATCTCTGCTCTGGCCATTACACTTTTGACGTCAGTGGGCGGCAGAGGTGGGTAGTAACTAGTTACATTTACTCAGTTACATTTACTTGAGTAACTTTTTGGATAAATTGTACTTTTCAGAGTAGTTTTAATGCAAAATACTTTTTACTTTTACTTGAGTTATATTGTTTTAAAGCAACAATACTCTTACTTGAGTCCAATATTTGGCTACTCTACCCACCTCTGAGTACATAATTACATAAATATATATATATACAGTATGTGTACAGTATATATAAGAATATATTTGTGTTTCTTGTGCCTTGTGCCTATGTTATGTTTGTAAAGATTTCATTTATTTTTGTTTTAGTTAAAGGGGTATCGTTTAAAATACATGAATTTGCAGATTATTATTTTTGATTGATTGGTTACGTTCATGTTCTTATTTTACAAATAAATCAGACGTTACTCAACAGTTACTCAGTACTTGAGTAGTTTTTTCACCAAATACTCTTTTACTCTTACTCAAGTAATTATTTGGATGACTACTTTTTACTTTTACTTGAGTAGCTAATATTGTTCTAAAGTATCAGTACTCTTACTTGAGTACAATATTTGGCTACTCTACCCACCTCTGGTGGGTGGGTGCTTCCCCATTGGTATAGCATAGGCTCTGTGCACAACCCTCGTGACGTACTTCCGATTCTCGCCAGTGATTGGCAAAGGAGTTTCAGGAATAACTGTCACCGGTCATAAATCTTTGGGCAGAGTGATCAACTGAATCTAGGGGTTTAAGAGTGGAGGCACAAATGCGTCTATAGATAGCATCACCATAATACAGAACAGACAAGAAGACAGCCTCAATTATCTGCTTCCTACTGAACATACTAAAATGAGTTTTGTTTCTGTACAAATAGCCAACGTTTTGCCGTAGCTTGCGGACAAGTGTATCAATTTATAGATTTAAAAGTAAGTTTTTGATCCAGCCAGATCAAAACAATAAGGTCTGTCTGGTCGTGTTGGAGGTTGGTTTCCTCATGATGTGCCCAATCCAGCCCCATTTCCAGATTCATATTGGCAAGTGTATTTATTATTTTTAATGATAGGCTATAGCAATTTGATGACACATAACATGAACAATTTCACAGAAACTACATTAAATTAGTAAACAATACAGCACAAAGTATGACTAACATAATTACATAGGCTATTTCATTGAAACTCTTCCCAGTAAGCCAAATGACATCATGATGACGTCTTTCAGTGACGTTAAGGACTAGGCCAGATCGCGGACTTTTAGGAAATGATTTTGACGTCTTTCCAGGGGCCTGTATCAAGAAGCGAGATCAACCTTTCCTGGGTTACCCAGACCTATCCTGGGTTGACTAACCCTAACAATGGCAATCAGGATAAGCGGTATCACGACGCTGGATATCAACTCGGTAACTCAACCCAGGGTTGCTTTATCAAGAGCTGTGAACGCGCACGCAGCGGACAAATCACAATCATGAGAGAAGCGCAGCGTCACTGAGCGTCCTCACAGAGCGCCATATGT
>NC_065514.1:39137956-39140314 GCF_006386435.1 Epinephelus moara
AAAATCAATCAAATGAATTAAACTTCCCATCATGACTGGGCTGCATTTCTGTCAGCGGAGTCATTTTTTTCCGAACAGTGGCATTGGCCAGTGGGTGGTGCTTTTTATAGGATCAGATTCAACCCTGAACTTACCCTGCTCCAGAGCAGGATAGCCGTTCAGAGTAAGTTACCATGGTGATCTACCCCGATAAGAATTGAACCGGCTTCGTGAGACCGAAAACCCAGGGTTAACCCTGAAGTTACCTCGCTAAGACATTAACCCTATTCGTGATACAGGCCCCTGGACGTTGTCATCTAGTCTTTTCCAGGACTTTGTTTTTATTTGTTTATTAGGATCCCCATTAGCTTTTGAAATTCATTAGCTTCTGGGGTTATCTCAACAGAAGTGTCGACATTACTGCGATTTGCAGGGGGGAAAAAAGTCACCCTCACCGGAACTCGGCTCCCTTGGTTCGGAGTCCATGCGTGTTATCATCACACTACAGCCTCTGTTGTAAAACTTAAGAGTCAAGTATCTATTTATTAGTTACACAATCCTGTAGGTACGTATGCATCTGTGACTCAGACATCAGAGCGGATAGTTTGCGACCTGCATGCAGTAGTTTTACATGTTTTTAAACAGTTAGCCTATGTCTTTTTTTCCGCTCTGCTGTTTGAGTCACAGATTCATACATGAAAAAGACTTGAACAAAATGTGGAGTCGAAGTCATAATAATAGGCGTAGTTGTAATTCATATGGATTACAACTAGCCTATCATTATTATTATTATTCGAATTTTAGAATAACGGTTTTCCACACCTAAATCGTCCAGCGAAAAAAAATCTATAAATAAAAATAGCTGTAAATTAACGCAAATTGTTTTATTCATGCAGCAATGGTCAGTTGTTAGGGGGGAAAAACAAACGATCCTCATACTTAAGTTGAAAATAATGACAGCTGTTAATTAGCACAAATTGTTTTTCAGTGGCATAGTCTTTTTATGTTTGTTGTGATAGGGTGATAGCTATCGATAGGATGAATGACGGATTGTCACCATAGACTTGGAATAAATGTAGGTATTTATGGAGAAAACTTGTCAGATGCCCAAGAACGATACTCAACCAGGAGGTACCAGATACAATAACAATCTTTATTTCAATAATGCAATCAAAGAAAGCCTTAAGTTAAAAGTGTGGGGGCCTGAAGCTGACACAGAGGGCATGGACCATTATACTGGCGGGGGAAACTAGAGCTGGACTACATCCCAAGAAAAAGGGTGCACATCACTATTAAAGAAAAGTAATGCACACCATCCCACAAGATGTATAACACACTTCAACTTCCGCACACAAATAAGAGGAGCGAAACACACATCACTGAGAGCAATCACTACAAACTGGGAATGCACTGCAACCAACACGACACACAGTGAGTTACATAGACATATATACATAGACGCCGCATCGACTGCCTGAGCGCGTCCTCGCCTACCGCCATCTAGGATGGGTCTCGCTTCGCCTCCACAGTGCATTCACTTCTATTGAGGACGGAGCTGTAGGCACAAGTAAAATAGAATAACTCACTGAATTTTCAACTGATTTTCACGAGGTTTGGTTTGTTACAAACGACACACATGTAGTTATGATACAGGATGCGTTCGTACATTAAAAATGCGGGATTTCATGCTTTAATACTTTCTGCAGATAGCAACAGCATGTTATTTAGGTCACAGCACAGTTTTTTTATTCACCTCAACCCCAGAGTGGAATATATATATACAGTGTATATATATATATATATATAGGCCTATATATTTATTTATTTTATTTTATTTTATTTTATTTTATTTTATTTTATTTTATTTTATTTATTTATTTTTTAAAATACACAGCAGGAAACTGGAGCTCGAGACCAGAGGACGGAGGGAGGATCAGGCGGCTGGCACAACCGGACTGTGAATGGTCAGGAGATGGAAGGGAGAAGTGTAGAGTTGCCACCCGTCCCGTTTTTCCCAGAATTGTTCTCTTTTTTCATCAGCTGTCCCGGGAAAAAAAATCTCTCCCGGGACACAATTTGTCCAGTTTTTTGGGGAAAATGCAGCGGCAGCAGGCCAAGGAGTCCATCCAGAACGAGGCATAGCGCGTCCAAATTCATACCTGTTCTTCTCTATGGTTTTTCTCCGCGACCGTGCGTCACAGCGAGAAACCACGCATATCACGTGAAACAGCGGAATCGTAGCTTTCCGAATGTTTTCACAGCGAAAAAAAATTATAAAGTTACACTAAAATGATGTATAACAGAGCTTTCATACAGCTTTGCACACACATTACTCTTGGATGGATTACTCGCGAATGCAGGCTCGCACAGAAATGCCAC
>NC_065514.1:39140818-39169750 GCF_006386435.1 Epinephelus moara
GACATGGAATGATGGCAAATCTGGTCTCCTATGTCCGAATTTCATGTTCATTGGTCAGTCTGAACTGGTAATAATGGCCGAGCCCTCCGCCTCAAACATTTGGTCAAGTGTCCCTTTTTTTCACAAATCCAAGATGGCAACCCTAGAGAAGTGACGAATCAGGAAGTGAGCTAGATGGAGGCTGTGGTCGGAAAGTCCCTCCTATCGTCTATTCCTAACCACTTTTCCTTGACATCGGTGGGAAACGTCACGAGATCAAGGAAAGATGAGTAGGAGAATTCAGAAGGACTTAGGAAAAGAGAACCGCGGAGCTGAGAGAATCCGACCGCACTTACGCTGGGCTACGTCATCATGCAACGGCGGATGTCAGTGACGTAGGTCGACCGTGGTGAAACTACAGTTTACCGAAGATGGACTACAAAAAGTGCATCTCAGATACTCCGCCCCGTGCCTACTTACCATGTTGCTTCATGCAGGCTATATAAACGTGGACAGTACAGTGAAAAATATGACTTAATTACCAACGTCTGAATTGAATTAATAAAGATAGATAGGCAGTCACAAAACTGAAACGCTGAAAATGGTTGCTCACACTCACCCTCCTGAATCATTGTGATTATTTATGACAAATGTTCAAGTGTATGCAAGAGAGGCAAATATGTTAGGCTTACAAATCTATTACTGTACATATCACTCTTAAGTTGCAAACATGTTGAATTCAAAACATCATCTCAATAAAAACGTTTCATATCCCTTTTTCTTGAAACACAAACTTCTGTGTTATTAATATGCCAATCAATCATCATCTGTCATTTGCTTACAATAGTTTAAAAACGACCACAAAACTCAGTAAACACCTTGAAATGTTGACATGATTGTGCCTTGAAGTTATTATGGTTGATACAGACTGTGGATATGTAATGTGACAGTTGATTCCCCAAAGACATTAGGCTACTATCAGGCAATTAAGGGCCAGCACCACTGCATTCAATTCTGGGCAATCACCCATCTTCCCAGCTGAGTACTATCCATCCCAATGAACCCATCTTCAGTTTTTTTCACACAGTGTTTGTCATATTATAGTAGATCTTTCTGTGACTTTATCAGGTACACCTGTGCAAACCAATACAACTCTGCCATAGTCTATTTTTTTCTTATATTTTCCATATTTTGATCACCAGCTTGAGGAGTATACATACATAGAACTCATATCCCCACATGTCAAATTTCTTCACAGGGAATAAATCAAATAAAACAAAGTTGATATTAAGAGGATACAATGAAAACTGAAGTCTCTCCAAATCAGTATACACCATGACATAATTCATAGGTATTAAGATCATGCTGAGTATTTAAACCAGAATTTAACTCAGTCTATTCTTAAGCTTAGGCTATACATTTTCAGTTCTGACACTGTCAGAAAGTTATAATTCTACTTTGTTTACAACTGAGGTCACAGTGGGTGGTGGTGGTGTACTGGAGTGTGCCAGATTTAACAGTGTTCCCAATATATTGCCCACTCCATTAACATGAGGGGGGCAAAACATTAGGAACAGAGTGGGTAAAATATTTAACACCTTACAATATAATGTACACCAGCAACACCCACTACAACCTCAATAATAAAGTGGCATTATGGGGACTGATGCAATGTGTTGGTCATTACTATTCCATTTTTTCTAACTGAACACCTTTGTTTTCACTTGCATTTAACACAACAGGACTCAAAGGTTTACTTTTCTTTTATTTGTCTTTATTATTATGCATGTCTTTCAGGGCTGCAAGGAATCTTTCATTTTGCTCATAGAGAGCCTGGTCTCTCGCCTCATCTTTGAGGGCCTGCTCCCTCAGGAAGGCCAATACACCCCCACCCCTCTTTGGCCTCTTGGTTGGTGGCTGGGAGCAGGTGGATGTGGATGGTGGTGGAGACGCCTCCTCCTCTTCACTGTCCGTCTCAGGGGGGAGGGAGGCTGGCAAGGCCTCTGCACAGACAGGGGATGAGGCACCAGCAGCAGCCTGGCCATGGTGTGGCATTGTGCATGAGGCAACAAGGGTGGGAGGCTGAATGGATGGCCTCCCCCCAAGTGCCTCATGCATGTCACTGAACCATGGCCAGGTAGCTGCTGTTGCCTCACCCCTGTCTGTGCCCGTGCCTGTGGGTGGGTTTTTCACCTCCTATTAACATGATTAACACAATGTTAGTGAAAGGGCAGTTGGGGCAGAACCAGTGGCGATTGCTCTAAGACTGCAAGGGAAGCTCAGCTTCCCCTAAAATGTCAAAAAATAAGTGGTCAAATATGTACTGTTGTGTTTACATTTCATTGACTACATATGCGCTAGAACGCGTTCAACTTTTGTTCAGAATCTGCTACTTATCACAGGTCACTGACGCGACTTTCTTCTCATTCATTCCCGTAGCGTCACAGTGCATTAAACAGTGGAAGCTCAGCGTCCAAAGACTTCAATGGGGAAGCATAGAGTGGGTTGTTCCACTGCAGCGAAACTAGACAGTCATTGGATAAATGCTCGGTTTTGTCCCGCCCATCGGACGCTCAGCGTCTCTGGGGATCTATGAAGCATAGCAGTGGGCTGGCCTCGGCTGGCTTGGACGCTGGGCTTCTGCATGATGATTGGATGATCTGTCTGAGGCTGAATCCCTTTTTGATTGACAGCGAAATGAGCGAATCAGAGATCTTGAAATATAAACCACCACCGGAGCATTTTTCAAATTTCATTCCGTTGTTCCGAGTTGATCTGGAGACTTTTCTAATCCTCTAAGTGACTTTTTCTTTGTTAAAAATGACTAGCAACAAATCTAGCATTTTTTTTCCGGTGTTATTGGAGACTGTACTTGTGTTTGGAGACTCTGACTTCTGTTGCTCTGCAGTTACTGTCCCCAACGAGCAGCGGGTGCTGCTGTGAGCCCCTCCACCGTCCCAAAGCACTCACCGGCAGTCACACTAGCATCGCGCAGCAGCCCCAGCTAGCGAGCGAGCTAGTAAGCTGCACATAGAATTTACTTATAAATAAACGAACACATTTTATGATGTAGGCCGAAAATGAACTTCCCCTCCTTGAAAGACCAGCAGCCGCGACTGGGCAGGACGTATAGTTACCAATAACGGAATAATCTAACTGTTACTGGCAATTAAAGAATTAAAGATTCCCTTATTAGCCCCACGACAGAGATGTCAGTTGTTGTGGCAGCAATGAACAATAAATGAATATGGAAACAGTGAGAAATAGTAAGAGGTAGAAATGTAAAGAATATGGGCTTACAATATAGCTAAGAAATGTGAACAAAATACTATACAAAATGTACAAGAAATGCAATTTAGTGTGCAACATAATACCCACAGACACTGGCCCACCACAGTTCCCAGCCACCTGATTTGCTTTACCTTGTATTTTGTCTTTAAGTTATCCCATTTTTTTGCCGCCTGCATGGGTGACACCTGCCCCTCCAACCCTATTTCTTTCACCACCTGCCTGTAGGTCAGTATTAGCTTAATTTGCCACCATTCATTAGGCTATATCAACATTTTGACCCACAAGTATGCCTACTTAATCCCAGCTGGCTTTGGCTGCATTCCTCCTCCCGCTGAAGAGGTGCTCCAGCCGCACATGTGCCCGTATGAGTGCAGAGATGTCAGCATCTGTGACTGAAGAAAAATTAATTAATGATATTGCTAAAAGCTGGCGATACAACAACGCTCAAATAGTGACATGATTAATGCACACTGAGCATATCTTACACCACAATATTAACTTGAATTGGGTAATGTTACAACAGTAGCGTGACGTTTATAGCTCGCATGGGTTTAACATATTGCTGAGAGTTTGGAACATATAACGTTACGCATATTATCAAGTTATGGCATGAGATGGGCAAAGCTTCTTGTAACGGTGACTTACATGGTGATCTCCGTGACTTTTCAGTCATGTTGAGAGCCAGTTGTTCCTTTTCTTTACCTTTCGTTGCTTCTTTCGTTCTTCCTCTTCTCCTACTTCTTCGGGTTTATTCGTTTGTCTCTGTGAACGGTCGGTCGCTTTAAAAATTAAATTATCTCCTTTCCTATCGCTTAGGAAGGTCCGATGTATCCTATGCTAAAGGAGATCTGAAAGGAAGCATTGAACCTCCTTTCCTTAGTGTTTAGAGAATTCGAACAGCTCTTATCATGGCGGCCACTAAAATACTTCCGGGTCATTTCACTCAGCTAGGAACCTTCAGCTACCAGACCAGCATTAAGAGTCTTGTCATCTTCAGAAGTTTTCTGATGACTCTGCTATAGTTGGATGTATCAGCAAGGGTGAGGAGGCTGAATACAGGGCTGTGGTGAATAACTTTGTCTCATGGTGTGAGCTGAACCACCTGCAGCTCAACACAACAAAGACAAAAGAGCAGGTGGTGGATCTGAGGAGAACGAGGACACCAGTGACCCCAGTTTCCATCCTGGGGCATAACGTGGACATTGTAGAACACTACAAGTACCTGGGTGTGTTCATAGACAATAAACTGGACTGGACTAAGAACACTGAAGTCCTTTACAAGAAGGGACAGAGCCGCCTCTATTTTCTGAGGAGGCTCCGCTCCTTTAACATCTGCCGGACTATGCTGAGGATGTTTTATGAGTCTGTGGTGGCCAGTGCTATTCTGTTTGCTGTGGTGTGCTGGGGCAGCAGACTGAGAGTAGCCGATGCCAACAGACTCAACAAGCTGATCAGAAAGGCCAGTGACGTTGTGGGGGTGGAGCTGGACCCTTTGACAGCAGTGTCAGACAGGAGGATGCTGTCAAAGGTGCGGGCGATACTTCAGCATGGCTCTCACCCTCTCCACAACGCTCTGGTCGAACTGAGGAGCACCTTCAGCCAGAGACTGATTGCTCCTAAATGCACCACTGAGCGCCACAGGAAGTCATTCTTACCTGTGGCCATTAAACTGTACAACTCCTCCCTCTGATGATCGGACTCATTTGGCTATTTATAAAACAAATCACACAATATAATTACTCATTCTTATTTCATTTATAATGCTACAACCATTTCATTGTATATTGTATATATTTCAGATTGTCTACTTTACTGTTTTTATTATTTATTTTACTTTATTGTCTACTGTAATATTTTATTTATGTTAATGTCTACTTTAATATTCTATTTTATTCTATTTTATTCTAATGTCTACTTTAATATTTTATTTTATTTTATTTTATTTTAATGTCTACTTTAATATTTATTTTACTTATTTCATTGTCTATTTTAGTATTTTATTTATATCTTCATCTTTATCTCTTGTTTCCTTTCATGCTGTATTTCTATTTCTACTTTGCACGGAGCATTGGAACAAAAACAATTTCCCCCCAGGGATTAATAAAATATTCTGAATCTGAATCTGAATCTGAATCTGAATCTTCCTAAGCAAAAAAGACTTTCCAACCGCAGCTGGAATCGAGGAAGGTGGTGGGGATTTTGAAGGGGATTCAGGGTGGAATACTAAAAAACGCACGCGCGCTTTCTAATTTGCGCGCATGTTTTAATAAAACGCGTGCACGTTTTATAAGGCTGTGCATGCAATATTGGTCCATTTGGAAGAGGGGAAAGCTACGGAGCAGAAGGAAGTGTTTGTTTTAAATGCTCAGGTGGACCTGATTAATGTGAATGATGAGGGAAGAGTGAAGAAATAAAGAAACATCAATATGTCATACGAAAGGTTTTTTTCAACGTATTTACTGAAAAGCTACACTCAAATCCAGGTTACAAAACCTGTACAGATGCTTCTGCCAGAACCACAGTATAAGAACATACATGTCAAACATGTAAAACAATGGACTACACAGTGAATTAGAACTCTTAAATACTTGATTCTGATTGGTCAATCAACAAAATTCTACGGTGTTTATTTCTTGAGGTATCACCACTGCCCTGCTGCTCCGTTGCTAGGGACGCCATAGCAACGACCTTAGACTGAGGAGCATCAAAATCAGTTAACATTAGTCCACACAGGCCAAATAGGATCGGAGTGGAAACGGAAACGTAGCTACCTACTGAATGTATACACATGCTGCTTTTGCTTTTTAGTGATTATAACAGTGAAAAAAAGGCCGACCCTGCTGTACAGGAACCACTGAAGGGAAGCAGGGAAAATTTGCTGATATTCAACCAGCTGTGTGTCAATGCATTGTGGGTTGTTTGACTTCTTCCGCAGCCCCCCGACAGCTGCCAGTCTGGGTGCTGGGAGCGGCACGGGGGTGAAGCTAAACACTGTTCATCTGCACACACTGTGTTACCTTGATTTCGTTGCTGTGTCAGTCTGACATCCTGAATATATCCTTCAAATGCATATTGTAGAAATCTGTGAGTATTTCTCCAGGGAGTGCAGTTAGCGACAGTGGGAGCGCCATGCCAGTCTAGCTCCGAAACCGAAAGATTGTCGGACTTAGCAACATTAACTCAGGGGGGCAGGCCTTAGCGAAGGGTGAATTCAGTGTTAATTATAGCTGCTGTGCAGCGATGGGTCGGGTCCGGGCATTTTTAGGCAATTCTGAGCAACAAGCAGAACAATTGGAAGACATTTAGGAATTTAGCAACACAATCTGCCTTTTTCATCAGCTGAGGCTTGAACTCACAACCTCTGAAACTAAGAATCAATTTCTATCTCACTGAGCTAATTAGTCAGTGACAATTCATGTGTAGCTTCACAAACTGACTAAGCCAGACGTGCAGGTTTAGCAGCCGTCCATGCATGGAAAGGCAGATTTCAAACCACTGTAAAAAATTCAGTTATTAAGACAAAAATCTGAAAATACACATATTGCATCTAGACAGCATGGAGATGTTGGTAATTTATTTTAACAATTATTGATTTGTTTCATAAGTGAAAAACTGATGTTTAACTAGTTGAGCTATGTGCAAAGTGAGAAGCCTCAGATGGTTTCACACTGAAGTATTGACACTGGATCTTTGTGCAAAGTTTGGTGAGTTTTCAAGCATGAGAAGGCAGATTTTCTAGCAGAAAAAAGACTTGAAGATGCTGCACAGTGATCAGTCACGCTCAGGCAATTTTAAGCAATAAGCTGGAGCACAAGAAGATGATTACATTACAATGTGGATTCTGCACTAGTTGAGGCTCAAACCCGCAACCTCTGGAACCTAAGACTGTCATCTACCTCTCTGAGCTAATTGGCACGTAGCAACTCAACAGTGGCTTTACAAATTGAGTAAGCCATTCACTGTTGTGTAGGAAAGCAGCCATCCGTGCATGGAAAGGCAGATTTCAAACCACTGTAAAAAATTCAGTTATTAAGACAAAAATCTGAAAATACACATATTGCATCTAGACAGCATGGAGATGTTGATAATTTGTTTGTAACAATGATTGATTTACTCCATAAGTGAAAAACTGATGTTTAAAATTACAAATTTGTACATTGACTCCAATTGTTCACATTAGAGCAAAATTCAAAATGCTGTCAAAAATTCAGTTTTTGAGATAAAATTCTGAAATTTGCCACACATCATCTACCATGACTCCAAAATTTTGTCATTTTTTTCATTAACATTGAAGATTTATTTAGCAAGAATTTGCATGTATATGTTTACAGTACTGTTTACAGTCAAACATTTTGATGCACTGTAGGCTCAATTTTTGATAAATCAAAAATCTGAGAAACGTAGTTTTTGTATTACAGTCTGAAGATGCTCTATAGCAGGTTTGGTGTCAATTGAGCAAAAATTATGGGAGGACATAGGTTTAAGAAGTTTTACAGTTTTTGAAAAAACAGAGTGATGAACTTCATAATTTTTAATAGGTTTAAATGTACAAAAGTTTCTTCAGTATTGGGGCTACAGTTTGATGAAAATTGTGAAGTAGCACATATGGTTGATTTGTTATGAATTTTCAAAATTTTGAAATTTAGAGGCTTGCTGTAGCGCCACCATCAGGACTATTGGCTTGAGTTTACAGCTGAGGATATCTGGCATGAGACTGGACCTTTGTGCAAAGTTTGGTGAGTTTTCACCCATGGGAAGTATGATTTCCTCAGAAGAAGAAAGAAGAAGAAGAATACCTAGGATTACAATAGTGTCCTGGCAGCTTAGCTGCCCGGACCCTAATTATCATTAGGCTGCCGTTGCCATGGATACAGAGTACAGACACATTTCTTTTTGTGAATTTTGAATCAATAAAACGTGCTTTAATCATTATTTTGTGTCACATCACTTAATGTTTTAGTAGTAAGCCATGTTCTAAGTGGGATAATGTATAGTGAGCTGGTGACGGTTGAAAAATAACTCCCGACAGGGGAATGGAATGGCGTTATAAAACGTGTGCGCGAGTTAAAAAGCCTGCGTGCGTTTTAAAAAAATAACATACGCATGTCACCTCCTGGTCTCTGTAGAATAGGCTACTGTAAGAAAGAAGGAAAGTAAACAAAAGCGCAAGAAAAGCAATAATTGTAATGAGAGCTCGCGTTCCGAAGAAACAGATAATGAGCAAGCGAGACCAGCGATGCGTTGAGAAGAGAGTTACAAAGCGATCGTTAAATGGCAGCAAGAGGGGAAATCGTTTGGTGAGTGGAATCCAGTTCGATTAACCAAAACAGTACATGAGATATTGGGTGAGGTGAAAGGTGCAAGAGTGCTTCGTAATAGAGCTCTGTTGATTCTTTGCAGGGTAATAACAGGAATACCCACAAGCATGGAAGCAGAGCAGGTCAAGGAAAGTATAAAAGGAAAAAAGGAAAATAAAAGATTTTAAACGTTTGAAGACTACTCGTAATGGTGAAAAATGTGACAGTTTGTCAGTAATGCTGTGTTTTGATGAGGGTAAACTACCGTCCAAAGTATATATTGGATACATGGGCTATGATGTCAGACTCTATATTCCCCCACCATTAAGATGCTTTAAATGTCAAAAATTTGGACATGTAGCAGCAGTATGCAAGTGGAAGCAACAATGTGGAAGATGTGCTGGGGAACATGAATATGGGAAGTGTGAAAAGGGAGCTAAACTTAAATGTTGCAACTGTGGAGGAGAGCACAGCTCCGCTTACCGAGGGTGTGAGGCCAGCAAGAAAGCTGAGGAAGTTCAAAAAGTAAAAACAACTCAAGGATTCACATATGCCAAAGCAGCGAAAAAAGTACGAGCGCAGCCAAGTAAAACTGAGAGTCACTTAACTGGTGCAGAAAGCAGCAGAAGAAATCACTGTGAGGGATGCAGTAAAGTTAAAGAGGACACTCTGATTGTGGAGAAAAAGGAATTTCTTTTGTTCATGGTAGAGGTTATTAATTGCTCTTCGCAAACAGAGACTAAGACAGAGAAGATCAAGATTATTGTACATTCTGCAGGGAAATATCTTGGGATTAAGGATTTTAGCTGGAGGGAAGTTGAGGAAATGTTAAAAGCAGAGATGCCTAGCTCACAATCACCCACATGGAGTGGTTCCTCTTCATGGTCTTAATTATACTGCAATGGAATGCAAGGAGCCTAATTGCAAATGGTCAGGAATTTAAAAAGTTTATATCAAATTCACAAGATAAACCTCACATTATATGCATTCAGGAAACATGGCTGAGATCACAGTGGGATTTTGTAATACAGGGGTACACAACAATTAGAAATGATAGGAAAAATGGGAAAGGTGGTGGTGTGGCTACATTTGTGAGGAATGGGACAAGGTTCACTCTTGTTAATTTAGAGAAAGAGCAGGAATCAATAGTGGTTAAAATCTGGACAGGTAAAGATGAAATTACAGTTATTAATTATTATAATCCATGCAATGCACTGAACATAAACATCTTAGAAAATATTGATGGACAGGCACAGGGTAAAGTGATATGGTGTGGCGATTTTAACGCACACAATGCACTGTGGGGAAGTGAGATAAAAGATAAAAATGGGTTAGTTATAGAGGAATATATGGAGTACAAGGGTTTAGTGTGTGTGAGTGATGGGAAAGGGACAAGGTACGACAGTGCTCAAAATAAGGAAAGTTCAATTGATCTAACACTAGCTTCGAATGGAGTTGCAGGAATCATCACTTGGGAGGTGTTTAGTAAATCAACGGTGGGAAGTGATCACTACCCTATTAGGATTAAGATAGAAGTGGAGGTGTGCCAAGAGGAAGTACAAAGAATACCAAAATGGAAGCTAGAGGCCAAGGCCAATTGGGACACGTTCACGGCACTGACGAAGGGAAGGTGTGATCTCTTACTGAAGGACAGTATATCAGAAGTGAATGAATTTAATGAAAAATTAGTAGAAGTAATAATACAGTCAGCAAAAGAAACTATACCAAGAAGTAGAGTGAACAGAACAAAAAAGAGTGTACCATGGTGGAATGAAGAATGCAGGCAGGCAGTTAAAAATAGGAGCAGGGCATTGAAAAAACATCATTCCATGGAAGCATTAAATCAATACAAAAGATCACAAGCAGTAGTTAGGAAAATAATAAGAACAACTAAATGTGCATATTGGAGACAATACTGCAATACAATAGGGAGAGGGACACAGCTGTCAGAAATATGGGGAATGGTGAGGAGAATGAGTGGAATAAGGGGTCAGACAGAAATGCCTGTGCTGGGGGTGTCGGTAGCGTAGTGGATAGTGCTGGCGCCCCATGTACAGAGGCATTGCCTCGCTGCATCGGCCAAGGGCTCGAATCTGGCTCACGGCCCTCCGCTGCATGTCAGTCCCCACTCTCTCTCTGTCTCCCCATTTCACTCACTGTCCTGTCATTAAAGGCAAAAAGCCCACAAAAAATAATATTTAAAAAAAGAAGAAGAAATGCCTGTGCTGATAGGGAGTGATAAAACAGCAGTAACCAACACAGAAAAAGCAGAACTTTTGGCAGAGATGTTATTTAATGTACATAGTTCAGGGAATTTGTCCGTTGAGGCTAAACAGTGTAGAGAAGAAATTCTCGCGCGGAATAGAGAAATAAATATCAGGAAAGCAGCAACAAGAGATAATTTGGATTTACCGTTTAATTTATTTGAACTAAAGAGAGCAATTTCAAGTACAAAATAATCATCACCAGGGAAATATGGCATCTGCTACAGTATGTTAGCTCATATGGAAGACAACGCTTTCCATGTTGTACTAAGGCTATTTAATAAAACTTGGGAGACAGGGAAAATACCAGATGCATGGAAACAGTCAGTTATTGTGCCCATCCTGAAACCAGGGAAAGATGCTTCAATCCCCGCAAATTACAGACCAATAGCTCTTACGTCTCAGTTAGGGAAAACGATGGAGCAGATTGTAACAGAAAGACTCACATATTTTCTGGAGAGTAGAAACTTTTTGTCACCTTATCAAAGTGGGTTCCACAGAGGCAGAAATACAATGGACTCCGTTTTGCGGCTGGAGTCAGGGATAAGGAAGGCACAAACTAACAAAGAAATGGTAGTGGCACTCTTTTTTGATATAGAGAAAGCATACTATATGTTATGGAAAGAAGGGCTTCTTATTAAACTAGGTAAGTTAGGAATAGGTGGTAGGTTATATAACTGGGTGTTGGATTTTTTGATTGGAAGAACAATAGAGGTAAGGGTTGGAGCAGAATGCTCACAAGTGTACCAAGTGGAAAATGGAACTCCACAGGGAAGTGTTTGTAGTCCAGTGTTGTTTAATACTATGATTAATGATGTCTTTGATAAAGTTCAGAAACGAATAGGGAAATCATTATATGCCAATGATGGGGCATTATGGATGAAGGGCCGAAATTTGAAATATATACAGGAGAAACTTCAGGGTGCGATTGAAAGGGTGGAGCAGTGGTCCAATGAATGGGGTTTTAAACTATCAGTGGCAAAAATTCAAGTTATATGTTTTTGCAGACGCCGGAAAAATATATCACTGAAATTATACAACCAAATACTGCAAGTTGATGTCATTAGATTCTTAGAAATAATGTTAGATGAAAAACTAACATGGAAACAACACATCGACAAAGTAAAAAACAAGTGCAAAAAAATCAACAATCTTTTGAGATGTCTGGCAGGACGAGATTGGGGAGCAACCAGAGCGACATTGTTAATATATATCAGGCCCTTATGAGGTCTTATATAGACTATGGTTGTATTGCTTATATGTCAGCAGCAGAGTGCCATCTTAAAAAGCTGGATGTAGAGCAGGCACAAGGACTTAGAACATGCGTTGGAGCTTTTAGAACATCCCCAGTTGCATCCATGCAGGTGGAGGTGGGAGAACAGCCATTAAGAATAAGAAGGTTCAAACTATTGCTGGCATATTGGGTGTATCTGCAGGGACACAATAGTTTGCATTGCACCAAGGCTATCCTAAAGGACTGTTGGGAGCATAATCAATCAAACTTCATGAGTTTTGGGTGGATTGGGAATGCAAAAGCAGAAATTATGGGTCTAAACAACATAAAATTCAGTTCAACTGTGCCATCTTCAGTTATTCCTCCCTGGTTGTTTGTGATGCCGTCAGTAGATTTTAATATCAAACATCACATGAAAAAATCTAAACAGAGGTTTCTTGGTACCACTACAGAAAAGTATATTGAGCAGTATTATAAAGATAAACTGAAGATCTTCACTGACGGTTCCAAAGATCCAGGGACGGGTAGAACAGGAGCGGCTGTTTATATACCACAATTCAAGATAGCAATCAAGGAAAGAACTTCAGATCATTTGTCAGTATATACAGTGGAACTTATTGCTATTTTGATAGCCCTGGAGTGGCTAGAGAGTAACAGCGAAGGAGAGGCATTGATTGCATCTGACAGTTGGGCAGCACTCACAAGCATCAAATCTTTGAAATCTTGCAGACAAGATATCATCTTCAGAATACATCATATAATATTCAAACTGTGCAATATAATATAATATATAATATATATATAATAAAGGTGCGACTGTATGCTTTATTTGGGTTCCTGTAGGCAATGAGGGAAATGAGGATGTTGACATACTGACCAAGCAAGCAATCAAATTTCAAACAATAAGCATGAATATGTCATTAAGTAAGGAGGAGGGGAAAGCAATCATTAAGAAACAAGTACAAAAAACATGGCAAGAATACTGGGATATAAACGACACTGGAAGACACCTTTATAATATTCAAAAACAGGTTGGGGTAGGAAGAAGGTTGGGCAGGAACCGAAAAGAAGCGGCAGTCATCACCGGTCTCAGGATAGGTAGTCTGAGTGGGCAGAAGTTCGCTGCATAGATCAGCTGGGCGGAACGAGCCACCCGCTGAAGTCCCGCCCTACCACCTCCGGTTGCAGTTTTCAACACGTCCTTTACTAACTTTTGTGGTGTTTGATCTTGCGGGGATGTAGTCATTTTTCTGCCATGGTTTGCGCCCTGTAGGCGATATTTTTGTGGGCGTGTTACACCAAAACCTGTTTCCCCCCGGCAATATTTTTGCAAGCACACCGTTGTTGTGGCACCGCCCAGAACGACTGTGATTGGTTGAAAGAAATACAAGCAGCCGGGGCGTTTTTTTCTCCAATCTTAAAGTGAGAGTCGGCCCAGCCAGACCTTTCTTTTCTTGAGAAAGGTCTGGTGAGCGAGACTACAGAATAGGACGCACTGGATTAAACAGCACACTTCACAAAATAGGAAAACACGCAACTGGCACATGTATACACTGAAATAGTATAGAGTCTGTCCAACATGTACTGGTTGATTGCAGGGCCTACAAGGAAAAGAGGAACAAACTGAAAACAGCAATGCAGAAAGCAAAGCTAAGTTTCACTGTAGAGAACCTTCTGGGTGAAACAGGAAAGATAACACACATCCATCAAGTACCTGAAGGAAACAGGGTTAATAGATAGGATTTAGGTTTTTGGTTTGTTTTGTTTTGTTTATTGTTTATTTGTTTATTTATTTATTTGATTTTGTTTTCTGAAAAAGCAAACGAAAAGCTTTGGATGGAGGAGAGCAAGGGAGATGGGAATACTGGATTTGAGTTTTTCGCCAACTGTTGTGTCGCAAGCTGTTCCACCTTGGCTACTGCCACAGGCAGAGGTAGATCTGAGCCTCCTGGATTGGGAAAAAGAAGAACAAGAGAAAAATACTAATAGTGTAAATTCATACATTAGAAAAGAGAAAAATACTAATAGTGTAAATTCATACATTAGAAATAAATACTATGGACATTTACATATATATACAGATGGTTCAAAAGATCCAGAGACAGGCAGAACAGCAGCAGCAGTAGTCATCCCTGAAGTGAATGTGGTATGCGGGAAGAGACTCTCCGATGAATTATCTGTCTTTACAAGTGAAATGATGGCTATAATAATTGCATTGCAGTGGGTAGAAGACAGCAGGCCAGAAAGAGTACTGATACTATCAGATTCAGCAGCAGCATTAAAAAGTTTATTTTATTTCAACACCACATGCAGAGAAGACTTATTATTTGAAATAATGATGTCATTATTTAGAATCAAGCATATGCACTCGTCTGTCAGTTTTGTGTGGGTCCCTGCACACATCGGGATTGAAGGGAATGAAAGGGCAGATGGAGCAGCCAAAGGAGCTTTGAGGAGTGAGCATAAACTCCATGTAAATATTAGCAAATCAGAAGTCAAGGGGGTGATAAAGAGACAGACCAGAAAGAGGTGGCAAAATGAGTGGAACAAGGAGAGTAAAGGACGGTACCTTTTCAAGCCAGTAGTTGGGAGTGCAGGAACAGGTGGGCGGAACAGGACCGAGGAGAGAGTTATGACCAGATTAAGGAATGGGCATACTGGGTTCTAACAGTTCTATATTTTTAATCAAAAAACATGATACAGGAAAGTGTGAACATTGTGGAGAGGAGGAAACAAGTGGACCATATTCTATTATACTGCCAAAGATATATAACAGAGAGAGCTGTGTTAAAGGAGGAAATAAGAAAGCTAGGGGAAGTCAATGTCATTGAGCACGGTTACATGCGCACAATAATCAGATAACTGGGAATAATCAGGTAATGGTAATAATGCGATTTGACACGTTTACGTGCACTTCAATAATCTGATAATCAGAAAAACCTGGTTTACATGATTCAGTCCTTCAGTTGGATTTCTCCTCAAGTACATGACATAAAACTCAAACTTCCTGTTACAGTAGGTACTCATATCCTTGAAAAACCTCGAAAAGTACGCAAGTCATATATTTGCAAAATAAAGCACTCATCATGCTGACAGCTTATATTCTTACAGTACTGTTTGTTTTTATCATTAACAAATACATGTGAGAGCATTCTAATGTGTAGTTTATCAATGTGGAGCCAATTTTACATACTTTGGGTAGATTCGGAGTAAAAGTACTGCAAAGTGCAATATACAAGTGTATTGTATATAAACTTGTCACACAAAGTGCATAACATATAAGTAAGATAAAATAAAAGTGACAATTTAAACACTGAGAATATAAAAATATATTATTTTATGTAAAATCTTTATCTGAAAGGAAACAAAAGCTGTCAGATTAACGTAGTGGAGTAGAAAGTACAATATTTCCCTCTAAAATGTAGTGGAGTGGGAGTATAAAATAGCATAACCCGAAAGAAACCAGATTAAAGGGTATACATGCACCGAATAATCTGACCATTGGGGAAAAAGCTAGGTGTGTTTATCTGATTTCTCATAATCAGATAATGGCTTTTATCTGATAAAGCCTATCGGATTATGCTGTTTACATGACCACTTGAATAATCAGGTAACTCCAGAAATCAGATAATGATCGGTTTAGTAGTGTGCATGTAAACGCACTCATTAACATGAAAATAGTGCTGGAATGTTAAGTGAATTTTGTTTGTTTTGTTTTGTTTGTTTTGACTGTTTTGTTTCTTTTGTTTGACATACATAAATTTGAATACATAAGAGATCATTTAGATACCTAGTCCACACTCCAGATCAGTGGGTGGCGGTAATGCACCCGAAAGCTGTTTGCCAACCGCCAATAAAATCAAAAGAAGAAGGAGAAGAATGGTTAGGGTACCGGTGAAACCAAAGGCTGACGGCTGCTGCTAGGCCGGACGACTGATAGGGTGGTTTTCACTGCAGCCTCTTTCCTTTCATTATCTTTGGTATTTGTTTTGTTTTGTTTTGTTTTGTCGGGTTGATAGGAATAGAAGGAGTCAGTGTAGGCTACCCTTTTGTCAGCCATTATGGCTTCAGGGGCAAGGGGGGTTGGGGATGAGGGTGGTGGGAGCCGGGGTAAGGGGAATTCAGGGCAGAAAAGAGTGGCTTCCAGCGAGAGACCAGACACTGAAATGCCAAGAGAGGGAGAGAGTAAGGTGAGGAAAGTCATGTCTGAGGAGCTTACTGTCCTGTTTAAAGTTACAAGTCAGGGTAGGGGAGACACAGGGTTTAAGGCACTACACCCCCTTAGAGTAACATCTTCCCTGGAGAGTAAGCTAGGTAAGGGATTTCAGGCAACGGTACGGTCAGATGGCCGTCTTAATGTCTGCTGTGTGGATCAGAAACAATACGAGGCAGCTTTGAATATGACTAAGCTGGTGGATGTGAAGGTAGAGGTGGTTCGTAGGCAGATTCAGGGAGTGAAAGGAGTAGTTTATGGAGTGTACGTCGGCCTGACTGATAAAGAGATTTTGGAAAATGTGAAGGGGGGTCAAGTGACTGAAGTCATGAGATTTAAGCGTAGGGAGGGAGGTGAAGGCGATCCTCCAGTTCTGCTAACGTTTGCGGACAGTGCTCTCCCGGAAAGAGTGTTTATCGGTAGCATGGCATATAGAGTTAGAGAGTATGTAAGACCTCCTTTTTTGGTGTTTCAATTGTCAGAGGTTTGGGCATGTTGCCGTAAGGGTGTTGCACCGAAATCTGTGACCGTCGGAATCTGTGACTGCAGGGGGCGATGTTGCACATTGTCTGCGTGTGTGTGGCCATCAACAATGGCAATGGAAAGTAGATAGCCTTAAGGTAGATGTTGTAAATTACTTTTATTATAACAACGTTTTGTGTGATAATGTATGCACTGTTTAATAAATGAGTAAACATCGACACAGGTGCTCTGTTATTGCCTCAATATTTGGACAGATGTATTTTCATTTCAAACTTCAACTGTAAAGAGCTAGATGCACAGCCATCAGAATATGTGACCTCACTGAATCTGCATAATAATGAGTTTAAACCTCAAAATAACTGTTTTCAATCCTTCTGTCATCCTCTCACATTAATATGGACACATATATTTCTGTTTGGGATCATCACAGAGATAGAAACACAGAGGTCACATATTCTGATGGCTGTACAGCGGTCACAGATTCCGACGGTCACAGATTTCGGTGTAACACCTGTTGGAGCCTGTAGAGGAAAGCGAAAGTGTTTGAAATGTGGCGAGGATCATAACATTAAAGAGTCCAGAGCAGAGGGCTTTAGGTGCTGTAACTGCGGCGGAGATCATGCTGCAACCTTTCGTGGTTGTGAGCACTTTGAAAGAGCTAGATGGGTTCAGACAGTGAGGGATCAGTCCAAAATGTCTTAGGCTGAAGCAGTCAGAGCAGTTCGGAGAGAGGAGGGAGGCAGTTGTACGAGTACTCTGAGTGAAGCAAGCCTAGTGGGGGGGAGTCAGAGTGCGCCCCCTTCAGTCTTGCCAGTTTTTCCTCAGGATGTTTTGATGTTTAGCAGGGAATCTTTCTTAGCTTTCATAGTGGATGTGTTAGTGGGGGCTAGAGGTTGTACTTCGAGGTCAAGCGTTATAAAGCTGATTGTTGACGCAGCAGAAAGGTTCCTTGACACAAAGCAGTTACCAGAGAAACTACACGGGTACATGTTAGAGAAAATGAAGGGTAATTCACAGAGAGTGAGGTCCAGAGTCAGTGAGTCTTCCGTTGGGTCTGATGATGCTGGTTATTAGTATTCTAATGTTTTATATCTTACAATGGAATGCTCGGAGCTTGATAACAAATGGACAGGAATTAAAGAGGTTTGCTGCTGCATTTAAAGATACGCCAGAACTGATATGTATTCAGGAAACTTGGTTGAAACCCTGTCTTGATTTTGTAATTCCAGATATGAGTGTTTGAGGAAGGACAGGCCTGATAAATCGGGTGGAGGGTGTGCAACATTTATTACAAATGGACTTCAATATAGAAAGCTTGACCTGTACACTAATCTTGAGGGTGTGGCTGCGGAATTGTGGAATAGCAGCAGCTCAATAACTGTGGTGAATTTGTATAATCCCTGTGAACGCTTAATTTTGTCTGATTTAGATGGGATAATGGTGCAGATCAAGGGTCCTAGTATATGGGTGGGGGATTATAATGCTCACAACCCCTTATGGGGCAGTAAAAAAGGGATCACAATGGAGTGGTGGTAGAAGATTTTATAGATAAGGATGATTTGGTCATGATAAATGACGGGAGGCCTACCAGGTTCCATATTTTAAGTAACGCATGTAGTCATATTGACTTATTGTTTGCTTCATCTAATTTAGCCAGAGTAGGAGAATGGGATGTATTAGATACGCTATGGGCAGTGATCATTTTCCAATTCTTGGTCGGTTTGGTAGAGAATTGAGATTTGAAGTGGAGGAATCAGGGTGTCAGGTATAATTTCTCTCGGGCTGACTGGGAAGGCTTTCAATTGAAAGCCCAAAGGTTAGTTAGTGAAGTAGACAGTGATGGCTCAGTGGGCGCTTCCCTGAGTGAAATGATCCATAAGGCAGCCCAGTGTACTGTTCCCATGAAACAGAGTCCCCAGTCCCATGTATTGGTCCCTTCGTGGAACAAGGACTGTGATGTAGCCGTAAGAAATAGGAATAAAGCATATAGACAATTAAGAAGGCACCCAATGGTAAGTCATGCTGTAGAATATAAAAAAAGAGGGGCAATAGTGAGAAAAGTAATAAAGAATGCAAAAAGAAACCGTTGGAGGAGGTTCTGTGGAACATTAGGACCCGAGACCCCAGTAAGGGACCTGTGGTCAGCTGTGCGTAGAATGTCAGGGAGTTACAAAAAAAGATCTATGCCAGTGTTATAAAAAGGGGAGGTGGAGGCAGTTACCAACACAGAAAAGGCTGACGTGTGTGGAGTCTTTCCAGGAAGTGCATAGCTCTGATAGTCTTGGGGAGGTGAGAGGTAGGAAGATTAAAGATTAAAGTTCCACTGATTGTCACACACCTGAGTGTGTGAAATTTGTTCTCCGCATTTGGCCCATCCCCTAAGGGCACGGTGAGCAGCAGCGGTGCCACGCTCGGGAATCGTGTGGTGATCTAGAGAGGAAAGAGTTTATGTTAGTTAACCAGTGGAAGTTGGATTGGAGTTCCGATAATGTTAGTCCTGTGAACACCTTTTTTACACTGAAAGAAGTGAAGGATGCAATTGCTTCAGGGGCAAATACTACCCCAGGAAGAGATGGTCTGGCTTATTCCTTTTTTAAACATCTGGGGGAGGAAGTTCTGCATGAAATTTTAGCTTTGTTTAATACAGCGTGGGATGAGGGCAGATTGCCATCTGAATGGAAACATGTAGTCATAATTCCTATCTTGAAACCAGGTAAAGACGGGTCTGACCCATCTTCATATCGACCTATAGCATTGACATCAGTGCTCTGCAAAATTATGGAGAGAATGGTAACTAATAGGTTGGTATATTTCTTGGAAACAAAGGGTCTTATTACAGATTATCAGAATGGTTTTAGGATTGGTAGTTCAGCTATGGAGTAAGTGGCAGCTTTGGAATACGATGTCAAGAAGGCATTTGTTAATAAAGAAGTTGCTGTAGGAGTGTTTTTAGATATTGAGAAGGCTTATGGTTCTTTATGGAAGGAGGGTTTGTTATTTAAGCTGTATGACCTCGGGGTTAGAGGTAGGATGTTTAATTGGATCCAAGATTTTCTGAGGAAAAGAACAATTCAAGTAAGGGTTGGGGGGAAAGCTCTAAGACAGTGGAAATAGAAAATGGTACCCTACAAGGAAGTGTCATCAGCCCAGTCCTCTTTAATGTTATGATTAATGACATCTTTAAAAACATTGGAGGGGGGTTCGGGCAGTCCCTAGTTGCTGATGATGGGACCATTTGGAAAAGAGGTAGAAATGTCGAGTTTATTTTAAAGCAGGTTCAAAAGGCCTTGGACTGAGTTGTGGAATGGGGAGATAAGTGGGGCTTTAGGATATCTGCATCAAAGTCTAAATATATGATTTTTGGTTTTAAAAGGAAGCTTCCTAATAATGGATTGAGCATATATGGGTCTCCTTTAGAGAAGGTAAAAGATTTTTTAAATTTCTTGGAGTCTGGTTTAATAAACGACTGACGTGGGCAGCACACATATCTGAAGTGGTAGAGAAATGTGAAAAAGTGATAAATATTATGAGAAGCTTGGCTGGATGTGACTGGGGGCAGACAGAGGGGTCATGTTCAAAATATATGAAGCAATGATAAGATCGGCTATTGACTATGGGAGTTTTATTTATGTATCAGCTTTCGAATCAGTGCTTAACAAATTAGATGTGATTCAGGCCAGGGCACTGAGACTCTGCTCTGGGGCTTTTAGAACCTCACCGATATCTGCTTTGCTTGTGGAAATGGGGGAAATGCCCTTGTCTCTAAGGAGAATTAAACTAGGTTTGCAGTACTGGGTCAAATTAAGCTGCTCAGGTCAAGCATGTCCAGCTAAGTGCATACTACTAGGGTCATGGGAATCTGGAGGAGGGGCTAAATGGCAACCATTTTTTAATACTGTTAATCAGCCCATATCTAATAATATATAATATATAGTGCTGTTGGTTTTGAGAAGACAATGAGGCTCCGAACCGGTGGAGGGCAGTAATACGCCAAGACTCGTCTACGCTGCCGGAAAATCCACAGAAGAAGAAGAAGAAGAAGAAGAAGAAGAAGCAGCAGCAGCAGCAGAAGTAGAAGAAGCAGCAGAAGAAGAAGAAGAACGCTTAGGTCGGTGAGCGGTGATTTGAATTTCTGTTGGATGTTATTGTTGATAGCGATTGCCCCGCCAGTCAGTTCGGTTGTCAGCACTTGATGAAACATTGACTCATCTTAAACTGGTGAGTTTACATTGACTTTATTGAGGAATGGAGGTTTTAAAAAAGAGCGAGTTAATATGATCAAGTAATCGTAAAATAGCACCTAAAAGTTACCTTGCCATTAAAGAGATTTTGGCCGAGTAAGCCGTGGTAGCATGGTAGCACTGGTATGCAGCCGTTATGTCAAGAAACATACAGCATTATGCTTGACTTAAAGTAGCTTTATATTGAGCCCGACGCTCCGCACGTTAACGTTTTCGTGACTTGGTCGCATAGACTTTACATTAACATTAAGGGGGGAGGGGGTTGGCCGGGGTTAATACAACAATTTAAAACTTCTTGTCCGGTGTTTCGTATTTACTCGGGACCATGTTAACTGCCGACTTTCAGCGAGGATCATGGGAAGTCTCAGGAAGAGAACACGTAGCTGTCCTCGCGAAAGCCTCTTTATTTAATTTTTCATTACAATATCAAAACATAGCCAACCCGATCCGTCTTTGGACTCTTCTTAGAGGAATCCAGTCACGAACTAACACTCAGTCGCGGTTTGAATTGCACCTCTCGTAACGGAATGTTGGAAACGGGAAGAGAGCAAGTTGCTTTTCCTGTAAACTTAACGCATAGGCTACCTGTAATAACATTTCTAAATAGGCCTACTCAGTTTCGTCTTAGGCGCCTGTTAAAATAAACATATGCCACATTAAAGACGAGGCTGAAGTTGGCTTCCTAGTCACAGCTTCCAATTGGAATTTCTCAGTCCACCTTAAATCTCGCATAACGCCTGTAGATGGCGGTATTCAGTCATTTTCAGGCCAATTCATGAACTGAAAAATTGAACAAATACAGGGGAGATGAAATAAGAATGATCAGTAGAGTGCAACTGTCCTAAATTTTGAGCATTTTAACTGTAGCATATTTTTCTTATTGTCTTTACTCATGGTAAACGGAATGTTCAAAACAGGAAGAGAGCAGGTTGCTTTTCCTGTAAATATAACTCATATCTGTAATAAATATTCTAACTAAGCCTACTCAGTTTCATCTTTGGTGCCTGTTTAAATAAATGTACCACATTAAAGAACCATCCAGTCCGTTGAAAGGTAAAAAAGAGAACATTTTCACGGGATTCGAACTCATTTCATCATGAGAAAAAAAAAGAGAGATGGATGATAAAAGACGTGCGCCACTATCACCGCATTCACTGTGGGGCAGATACTCTCAAAGTCCGACAGCATACAGACAGTAGTGTCTTAAAATTGGGAAGTAGCCAGATCAACTTGTGACCACATTGTCCATGCACTTGGGAACATTTTGCCACCTGACTGGTTTCCAATACAAAAAGCAGCTGTTTGAATCCAGTTAGCTCATAAACATAACATTTATTATAGTGCTACAGATTAATAAAGCCAATATTCATATAATCACGTGGAAATAGTTTATTTTAAATGAAGCAATAAAGCAGCAGCTGTATCTGAGGAGGTGCACGTCAGGCTGCGGTGTAGGTTACAGCGTAGGCTCTAAGTTGATGTGGAGCCTACGCCGGCCGTAGCTACGGCGTTGATTCAACGCAGAAGTATAAATGAACTTTTACAGCTCAAAACCCACATTACAATATCAAACTAAGTACCTTCCTTAAGGCCATTTGACTCTATTGTAAACCATTGGTACTTTCATGTCAGTCTTTTTTAACAAGTCTTTAACCCATGTACAGTATTTACATTTACACAGTTATTGGTCACTATCTTGATTTCTCATGAATTGCTTTAGTAAGTGATCTCTTCAGACTAGTACTGTTGCTGTTTTTGGGCTGATGGGTCCAGAAAGCCTCCATTGTATGTAGTTCTACTGAGAAAGACTCCAGGGGCCGGTTGCACCAACAGGGCTTACGCCTGGTCTTAAATCAGCTGCGGGGAACTTTTTACCATTTACAAAACTGTCCCTAGTTCGTATCACTCATGCGCTCTAGAGCGCAGAGAGCCCAGCTTGATAATGGCACGTCTCATCCACCGTCTGTACAACGAGCGGGCATTTAGACGGGAGAGAGTAATTAGGGACAGAAGCAATCCATTGGACGTATATAATGACGAGGAGCTGATTGAGAGGTTTTGATTCGGTAGGAGAGATCTGTTTGAACTTATTGAAGAGCTGTCACCGGATTTACAGTTTGTGTTGGGAACTTATTGAAGAGCTGTCACCGGATTTACAGTTTGTGTTGGGCCGCAACATGCAAAGCCATCCAAACCAGTTAAGGCAGGGGAATCTTTCCACTTCTTCCTCCTCAGCCTCTGTACGAAGGCAGCCAGAGTCTGAACACGTATCGATGTGCCCCGTTATCTCTGCCCATACTAACTGTTTTTTCTTATTTCTGTTTTTTCCGCTGTGCTGGCTGTACAGCTCGATTAATTTTCTAATTTCAATGTCGGTATAGTTACCCTTTAATTTTTGTTGATCCTCCATGTTTTCTTCAAATCTTAAACTGTAAATAAACTGTCAACACAGATGAGAGGGGCTGTCAACTGTCAACTGTCAAGCATGCGGGGTGAATCAGCGGCGCATCATTTGACTTCACCGTGCTCCTCTAGGCAGGCCGCGTGCGGCATTCCGGGGGCATTCACATGGATGCGCACAGCTAAAACCGGCGTAGCTAAGACCAGGCGTAAGCCCTGTTGATACAACCGGCGTAAGTCCACTCCTTAAGACGGGTCTTAACAAAGACCGTCTTAGGAGTTACAACTAGGGCTGCCACTAACGATTATTGTCATTGTCGACTAATCTGTAGATTATTTCTTCGATTAGTCGACGAATCATTTTAGCAAAAAATGTGTTAAAATGTTGAAAAATGTTGGTCTGTCTCGCCCAAACCCCAAAATTACGTCATCTAATGTCTTGTTTCCTACTCACGCCGAAGGGTTTTAGTTCACTGTCATGGGAGAGTGTGTAAAGCTGCCAATATTTCAACGTAAGAAGCTGCAATAAGAGTATTTTGGGGTACTTTTATAGTACTTTTCTATGAAAAATGACTCAAACCGATTAGTCGACTACTAAAATAGTCACCGATTATTTTAATAGTCGATTAGTCATCGATTAGTCGACTAATCGTTGCAGCCCTAGTTACAACCAGGCGTAGTAAAGCCTACAGTTGGTGCAACCGGCCCCAGAGCTTTAAGGTATCTGTGCTATGGCTGATCTAGTTTAAAATCATCATTGATTACTGTATTTTTTAGGTATAAACAACAAATGAGAAGAGTTGACGGAATAAAAGGTAGTCAGCTCCTATAAAGAGATTACTTGAAGGTTTGTTGTTTGATTGACTCAAGTATGGAATGTTCTTTGGAATCTTTCACAGTCAGACCTCAGCTGCAGTATTTTTCTCTTGTGGTCCTGGGCTGTGTGTTGGAGGCGATGCGTCATGATTCATCTGCAAGTCGCCGAAAGGGCAAAACCCCTCAACGTCGCTCCCCGCTGCTGGCCCCAGGGACCTCTGGTTCGACACCCCGGCCCCCAAGACGAAGTGAAGTTTCAAGTGAGAGTGACTGAAGTAGCGGGGCTGGCATTCCAACTGTTGATTATATTCCAGTCACAGAAATAAGTCACTGCTTTTATCAACACTAAATAAAACTAACAATTTTGTAAATTAGTTGAATTAGCATTTAACAACATGTCAATACTCCACAAGATAAAATTTGACTTGTCAAGTAGTGTCCTCAGTTCTTAGGAAGAAAGCCTACCTGTCCTGCCATGAAAATATACACTCAAAAACTCTACATCTGTTTTCCAGAGGAGCCCCCTGTAACTCCCAGGAAGAGAAGGTTTCGACCAGGGACCAAAGCCTTAATGGAGATCCGCAAGTACCAGAAGAGCACAGATCTTCTGCTTAGGAAAGGACCCTTCTCTCGCCTGGTGAGTCAAACAGCAGCAAACCTTGAGGAGAGTATGGTAGCTGTACAAAGTGTCTCTCCATGTGTGAACAGGAGTCAGACTTAGTAATAGGGCTTTTCCATTGGCACTTTGGCCATGCTGAGTGAAACCGTGTCACATCGATTTGTGTTTACTTTGTCAGTTTTAACATGGCCATCTCTGATGTATTACCAAATGCGCACCCGGCCACCTCCAAGTGGGTATTGGTGATGTCTCACCATTGTCCCACCCCTCTTCTCCCCCTGAATCAAGTGTGTGTTGCGAGATACAACTTAAGCCTAAGTCACATTACACGATTTTCACTGCGATTTTGACGTCACAGAGGATCTTGAGAGCCACCTTGGGTTGGAGGTGAGTTGGCAGATAATCTGCCACGACGAGTCCTCATGTGTGAACAAGCCTATGGGCAAGTCGCCCCCTCGTCTGTGACTGGGACTGGATATCTGGCATGCTAGAAAACTGGAGAAGGCTGACACGACTGACGAAGAGCATCAGCCAATGATAGGCGGGATACGTCCCACGTCAGCACGCAGGAGGACGGAAGAAATGTGAGGAGGACAAGCCGCAGTTGCCAGGTCCGCTTATTAGCCATGACTTTTTTTAAATTAATTAATTTTTTTTTTTTTTTTTTAAGATTAATTTTTGGGCTTTTTGCCTTTAATTGACAAAGAGAGAGAGAGTGGGGGGATGACATGCAGCAAAGGGTTGCAAGCCGGAATCGAACCTGCAACCGCTGCAGCGAAACATCGCCTCTGTACATGGGGCGCTGGCACTATCCACTACACTACCGACGCCCCTCTTAGCCGCGACTGTGGGTCTGTTTCTAAAGAGGAGTTGCTTATTTGGGCTTGCTCTCTAAATGTCTACTTCCTCTATATATATATATATCTGTCTAATAAGTTATTTAAACGCATGATAGTCGCTTCTTTTGGGCTTGTTTCCATAGCCCTGGTTGCTTGTTTCTCTCCCAAGATCTGGCAACACAGCCGGCCGGCAAGCAGCAGCAACAACAACAATGGCGGTGTCCACAGGATCTCAGGGAGTTCATTGTGTTTGGACCCAGGATGATAAAGAATATCCATGCCTTTACTAAGTGTGGTCTCCAAGTTTGGTGACATCACTGCGTTATCTGGGGCTCTGTCGGCGACAGCTCAGTGGAGAAATCTTGTGGTGTGCACACAGGTTGTAACGCAGTTGGCGAGACTCCCGCTGACAGAAACATGTCGCCAGGTATGAACACTCAAAAGATTATGATACTCCACGCTGCAAAATCAGGTTGAAAATCGTGTAATGTGAACTAGGCTTTAGGTGTGTCTGTACAGGAGACCAGAGAGAAAGGTGTTTTTCAGAATCTCTGTGCGTCATGCTTATAGTACTTTTGTAGCTTCTAACGGAATCTCTGGGGTTTGGAGTTAAGGTTCTCTCCTGACTCCCTGTTTGTGGATATCAGCTTTATTTTACTGTGGCATGGTCACTTTAAGCTGTACAGGGGTCATATTGAGTTACTTTTAATAAAAACTCATTATTTCCTTATTTTGCTGATTTGCAATAAAAGCTTTTACATAAAAAGTAATGGGGAAAAATTATTGTGAAGAAAAGCAAACATCAAAATTAACAGGGGACTTAAGTCATGGATCAGCCCGCTGCTTTTAAACATCACTCAAGACAAGCCGTCATCAGTTAAAGACACACCTTCAAGGAGGTAGCCCTGTTGTAATGGAAACGCAAATCCCTGCCACGCTTGGCTGATGGCCCACGCCAAGCCAAGCCAGCCCATGATTGTCTAAGTGATACTGGTTGTCCTCCATCCACAACTTGATTAACTTGGCTGTGAGGCATTCAACATTGCCCTGCTGGAAAAAAACATCCTTGTATGTGGCTTGATTCATGCATTGTTCATTAAGACAAATCTGTCCAATTCCAGCCTTGCTGATGCACGCCCAGATCACTTCCCATCCTCCACCAAATTTTACAGTGGGTACGACACATTATGGCTTGTAGGCCTCTCCAGGTCTCCGTCTAACCATTATACGACTAGGTGTTGGGTGGTGATGTTGGGCAAAGCTGAAATTTGGACTCATCAGAGAAGATGACCTTACTCCAGTCGTCTATGGTCCAATCTTTGTGGTCTTTCGCAAACCTCAGCCTGGCTCTTCTTTTTCTCCTACTGACGAAGGGCTTTTTTCTAGCCTTGCACGACTTAAGCCCTTCCTCTAGGACTCATTCTGTTTTGAACTGTCCTCGCTGTGCACTTTGCCCCAGCTGCCATTGGTCATTCTGTTTCTTGGTCACTTGATTTAATCTTACAGTTGTTTGGTGGTATTTGAAAGAGTTGGCGGTCATCCCAGTCACTAAAGAGTCATTTTCCAATCTGCCTGTCTGTAGCTTTATCGTGCCAAATGTCTGCTGCTTGACCTCAGTCTTGTGGACTGCTGTCTTTGAAATTTTAAAGATGGAAGCAACCCAGGGTCCGACGTTAAGGTTTTTTCCTACTTGCCCTTCCAGGCAAGTACTTAAATCTACTTGCCCATCTAAATTCTTACTTGCCCTGCCTAAGAGGTTCTTTTTCTGGCTGTGTGGTGCATATTTTCGCTCATGACTTATATCTTACGTCAGCAGAGACGCTCAGCCAATGGAGGCAGCAGCACATAAAAAAAGCAGCACACTGCAACTGGCCCCTCCGAGGACAGAAACAGGAGAGGAAATACACGATTATGGGCCTGGAATTAAGATATTTTTAGGGCAAGGCCACTTTTGCCTTTTGATAAATACAAATTTATTGGGGCATCACAGCCAAAATGTGGGGCACCAAGGCCAAAACCAATGGCGCAAAAACAATATGTGCTAACTACATTGAATGAAGACAAAACAATATATGTGTTGAAAAACAGTACTGAGTTTATTAAAACTGGGTGTGCGTGACTGGGGATATATCTCGTTTCTTGTTTTGATTCATGTCCCTTATTTTTTAAGTCTTTGAAATCTCTTTATTCTTTTGTTATCTCCTAGTTATTAAGAAATTATTAGAAAAAGAAGATTCTTTATTGTCCTTTCTCAGCACATTACATACATTGAAACGAAATTTGACCTCTGCATTTGACCCATCCTACTGTATACACGCAGTGCATACGCAGTGCATACGCAGTGCAGCGTCTGGGGACCAACTCCAGTTCTTTTGCCAATGCCAGTGGTCAGGGTCACTGACAGGAGTATTCACCTAACATAGCCTGCATATCTTTAATTATATAATTATTTATGTGTCTCTATGTATATTTTTTAAATAAATCCCCAATATTTTATTTGACTTTCAAAAAATCCTCTTCCTTCATTTAATTTGACAATGTTTATTGTATTGTATTATGTGTATTAATTCTCTACAGGATCTTGTATGTTCTTTAATGTGTGTTCAATTTATTGAAAGAAAAGAAAAAAAAACGTTTTGGTGAACCCTGCAGCAAAGTGAACCCTCTTCCTCAGAGAGGATCTTTGCCTCCCAGGTTGTTCCTGGCGGCAGAGCAGAGTGAACTGTCTTTCTTCTCAGAGGATCTTTGTCCCATGAGAGCAGGCACTAACAGCTGCTCTCCGTGTCCGCATTTTAAACAACTTTCGCTGGCGATTTGACAGTCGCTAGAAGCACATTATGACCCTTTGTAAAAGTTTCTGTGTGGTACCTGTGTTGTACATGAGCTAACGTTAGCGGCAAAGGACTGAGAGGCTGTCCGGTATATAAGTGTGCGTGCGTGCGTGCGTGCGTGCGTGCGTGCGTGCGTGCGTGCGTGCTTGCTTGCCTGTCTGTCTGTCTGTCTGTACGTTAACTTGTTAGCCGTAGCCTTGCTGTTTGTCATGTTAATGTTAAAAAACAAACAGGGCATGCTACACTGGCCATATCAATCAATCAATCAATTTTATTTATAAAGCCCAATATCACAAATCACAATTTGCCTCACAGGGCTTTACAGCATACGACATCCCTCTGTCCTTATGACCCTCGCAGCGGATAAGGAAAAACTCCCCAAAAAAACCCCTTTAACGGGGAAAAAAAACGGTAGAAACCTCAGG
>NC_065514.1:39170700-39211917 GCF_006386435.1 Epinephelus moara
GTTTTTAAGGACTTACTAGAGCTACCTGATAATAGCGAGTTACAGTAATCCAGCCTAGAGGTAACAAAAGCGTGGATCAATTTTTCTGCATCTTTTCGGGTCAGGTCATATGGGTAGGAGGGGCATTATGGCCACACTCCGGGGCATCCACGGCACTGGCCGTTTGGCCATGGTATAATTCCTGCCCTGCGATTAGGAAAAAAAAAAAAATCCGAGTCGGTGCTGCTTGCCCGATCGGGCATGTCTGCGCAGGGTCTGCTGGCCCGCCGGCTATTTTTACTTGCCCTGGGCATTCGGGCAACCGTTAATGTCGGACCCTGCAACCTGATGCTCACTATATCCCTCTGCCAGAAAAGCCAGAATTGAACACTCTTTCCTCGCATACAGCTTTTCTTTTCAATTTTTTTTTGACATGGTCAACTACTTTTTGAGGAACGACAAGCGCTATTATTGCCATTCTGCTGGTCCCATTGCAAAAGGATAGTAATGACCACAGTCGCGGTTTGTATATTTTGCCTCGCTAAACAAGATTTGATTCAGGTGATCACCTGGGGTCTCATTTATAAACATTGCATACACACAAATAGGGGTGAGTCCGTGTACATGTGTAAACGTGTACACGTGTTTGAGATCACAAACGGTTATGAAAAATTAGTACACAAAAGAGCCCTTCTGGTGCCAGTAGATAGAAACATGCCAGCAGGCTGTGCTTTGCAAGCGTACAAAAAAGTTTCGCTCGTATTAAATATTTTTTTGTGCGCGTGCTTCACCTCCTCTGCTACAACTCCATCCTAGGGGAAACACTGCAGGCTGAAATTGGCATTACATCCTCACATGCAGCCGCAACGACAGTCAAGCTGCACATAGCCTGCAGAGTTTAACTGGAAAGGACTGAAGTAGCCTTTCACTAACGCAACATAATGTGGTCCTGTTTATCTTGGAAGGTGGCGGCTCAAACACATAATTAGCATTGCCATGAACCTTTTCATTCCCTCTGAATGGGTGAGTGTTGCATCTGAATAGGTTTCAGTCACTCAGATCATCACACCAAGTGGGCTATACGAACTTTTGATGCAAACATTCAACAACACATCGTCACTGTCGATCTACCTCGTAAAAGGGACATTTTACAATTCCAATCAAATCCAATCAAGCTTTATTTGTTAAGCACCTTAAAAACAACCACAGCTGAAACAAAGTGCTGTACATCAAGAATAACAATTCTTAAAGAGGCAACAGACAACATTTTTTTTCTAAATATATCATTATGAAAATAATGTGGGTTGCACAGGGTAGTGGCCACAGTAAAATCAGACTATCAGCGTTTACATAGGTTACTTAGTGGCTTTGTAATCTTTGTAATAAACTTCTGCCACCAGTGCCGAAATTTTGTGGAAAAAAATCTGCTTTACGGCAGGAAACGCATTGTGTATTGTGAAACTGGTCGGTCAGCCAATCAGGGACTTGAGCTGGTCCTTATGAGTAGGGATGTCCCGATCCAGCTTTTTCACTTCCGATCCGATATTACAGCCTTGAGTTTTGGCCGATACCGATACCGATCCGATCCAAGCGCGTATTATACATATTCACTTATTTTGTTGTCAGTCATGTTAGAAAAGGTTTGATCAAGCGATATTACTCTAACAAGAACAACTACTTATTCGGGTTAGTTAGAAAGATCCACAACAGTTGGTATGAGAAACTGACCCGTTTATTGTTAACAGGGTTAAATAAACAAACTTTAAACTTGAACATTAACATTAAATAAAAAAAAATATAGCTGGTTTCCTATGGCTGCTTTGGCCCCTTAATAAATAGAAAATAAATCAACACAAGAAATCTTTAAAATGACATTGTTGACATTTAACAAACAATGCAGCCTTTCCTTTTCAGTTATTTTAGTAGTGTCAGTGCCAGCCTGGTGCTGCTGTTTCCTGGGACCATCAGAGGGGACAAAAAACCACACACAATATTGTACAACTGTTTAAACAAGCAATAGTCCATCCATGGCTCCAATTTGACTAATTGTGCCCAAAACAATGCCATCGGTGCTCTTTACTTAAACAGTAAGTAAATTTGTAAACCAAATAAAAATATCACTCTCAAAAAACCAGAGCAGAAAACAAGTAGTTAACTAAATTAGGCGGTGGGCCGAAGCCGCGATTCCTTGTATTTATACGATCCCTATCGGGGGAGGACCCAGATTTTTGTTGACAACTTAAGTTTTCAATAAATCAAAAGAAAATTGTTGCCACCGGTACTTCTTGCGCATTTTTGTAGATCGGTCACTTTATCACGTTACCTTTTTTCCGGCAAACAGAGCAGACAGCTACGTTGGGGGGCCGACATGCGTGACGTGATTGTAGTTATCGTCCAATGGGACGCTTGGAAAAAAGAAAAAAAACCTTGGAAAAATGGCGCTGCATGTAGAGCCATACATACATGGCCTAATAAGTCTCTTTTATGTCTTCAATACATAACTTGGTCTTTACACGTTACGGACTTTTTAAACAGTCTATGTAGGTACCATGTATATTTTCTCTGTGAGCTTTATACAAAATAAACATATCTGATTTCACAAATTTGAGGTCTGTTATCTTGCTTGGGAACTTCACCTGTCATTTATCTGTCAAAATGATGAAACGTCATAAAAACGACCCCCCTCCCACCACTATATTAATCTTTGTTCTTTTTTTTTTTTTTTTTGTTTGCTAGCATCACATTAGCATAAGAAATGGAGTGCTGTATGCATTTAATTCAGAGAGATGGACCAATCACTCCTTTTACAGACACAGGATGGCAAAAATTTGTTAAATCAGTGTTTGAGTGGAAAGATTTAGGGACTGAAGAGAGTCTTGTAGCTTTAGAGGCAGTGCGGAGATTTAACTTTCACAGCCAGGAACCTGCTGAATATGCTATACCAGCTAATGCTGGCTATCACAGGGACTGCTACATCCATTTTACTAACATAACAAAAATAAAACGAGCCCAGAAGAGAAGAGAAAAGGAAGCTTTAATTCAAAAGGAAAAGGGAACAGAAGGTTGGTATCAAACATGCAGTGTGAAACTGTAAATGTGGATCTTGAACTTCAAATCTGAATCTTGAACGCTGAATCTGTGAACAAAGAAAAGAAATTAGGAGCTACAATGACATCCTCTCACACGATCAGGTTCTGACAACTCAAGTTTATTGTGCATAATTCACTGTTCAGACATAAGCTTTGTATTTCACTCTACTCAAATGAGCAAAACCCTAGTCAAAATGTATTTGATAAATCAGATCAATGCATTCTCACCCACTTGATTCCATCACAGGAGGGAGTCATTTGCCCATCTAGCTGCAGTTAACACTGTTGAGATTAAGAAAAGTACAACTTAAATAAAGTCCCTCACTCATTCACATTACTTCTGAAGTCCAATAAAGTGCTCAGTAACATTCACAAACTACATTAATTAAAAACAGCCAGGGAAAACACGCAGTTGTTATTTCCATTTCATCTCAGATAAGGTGACCAGATTTCTGAAATGAAAAGCAGAGACATTTCAAGTTCAGAGTACAGAAGTCATTAAATATTATCATTATGAAATAAAAAATGGGGGCAATTGCGGTTTCATGTATTTTGACGACTTTCAAAGAATGCAATGGACCACTGTGTCATTGTGGTCTACAGGCGTAAATGTTTTGTTTTTTGGTATCTTGTCATTAAAGGACATTTTTTTTCCTCCTGCTTCCTTTTACTCTTCTATCAGTAATCTTCCTCTCCTAAAACAGAGTCACATCATAATATATTGTAATAGCTATCACACGGTGTAGTGACCCTTCGCCTATCAAAAAAAGGCCACCACCACGGTTGCCATTTGAGGTAATTTATGACGTGTGCAATGCACTACAGACAATATTTCCAGTTTTCCAATGTTGATTTATTACTTACTTTCATTCAGTTCAGGTACAGCCATTTGCCACTCATAAACCAAAAATAAGCAAACAAAATAACTCGACTGTCGTCTCCACAGCGCCTGGTGCATGCAGCACGGTCAAAAAACTTCGCCTCCACACAGCAACACCTGTGTGTGGTTACACCTGGATTATATAAACTCTGGCGCTGCCCAATTGCCAGTACCACTACTCCCAAGTGGCGGGAGTGTAACAAAAAATACAAATACACACATTTAATACAAATGGCTCTCACACACGGTAATGTTCACAGTTCACTATAATACAGCCACCAACAACAGTATATGTTACTGCATTAGTCTGTGCGCAACCAGAATCAGAGCTGTGGTGTCTATTTCACTTGTGGTTTTTTTTATCCACAGTTGAAATTGGGGACATTTCCGGGGACAGCTCTAGCTCGGGACAGGTCACCCAAATTGGGGATGTCTGGTCACCCTAATCTCAGATGATCTACTGAAATAACACAAAAGTAAAATCATTTTTATACAACTGCTATTTTCCCCCCAAGTGAGGTAGGACAGAATAGTATGGGACCTATTTAAGAAAAATATGCAAGCATTAGTACTCCCTATTTCTGACACACAAGTACTAAGCCAACTATTAAAGCAACAGTATGCAACTTTGGCTGCGACATGGGGCTTCAAAAACTGAAACTTAACCATGCACGTTTATGCGTCACACAAAACAGCAATTTTAGTAAAACCAGGTCATATTTTATGGAGAAAATGTCCTCTGGTTTCCCCTCTGATGTCCTAGACTGCTTGGTCTCAACTCTGTGATTCACGGAGGTTCCTGAAAGCAACATGTAGGCTGCCTGCAGACCGAAGCTTATTTAGCAGAGCTGTCCCCAACTACGCAGAGCTGTCCCCAACTACCCACCGCTGCAGCTGCAGCTGCAGCTGCAGCTGCAGCTTCGGTCTGCATGTTGCTTTCAGGAACCTCCGTGAATCACAGAGTTGAGACCGAGCAGTGGTAGGACATCAGAGGGAAAACCAGAGGACATTTTCTCCATAAAATATCACCCGGTTTTACTAAAATTGCTGTTTTGTGCGACATACTAACGTGCATAGTTTAGTTTTTTGAAGCCACGGGTCATGGTCAAAGTTACAGAGTGTTGCTTTAACAAGCACTACATATATGAATAAAGATGTGTCTTCACATACAATAATTGTGATGTCACGACCCAGTGATGTAGGGGAATAAGAATGGTGCACAGCTTAAAACCAAGGTGAAGCCTGAATCTGTGGATGTCTTCTGTTTGTCTTTTAGTGCTAGAAGTAGCAACAGAGACAGAGGATGGTGAGGAAACTCCGGCAAAGACACGGGCTCTAAGATCACACACAAGTGACTTCCATACATCTGAGAGAGCACCACACCTGCTCCCAATACAGTGTTTGATTTGCAAACATGAAAAATACAGATTTGAAGCACACAGCCGGAAGAGAATAAAAGAAAAACTTTCTCGGTGTGAAACACTCACTGCAGGGAAGTTACTTCTTGCTGCTGAAGAAAGACAGGATGAGAGTCTGCTTCTACACATTCGTGACAGGGACCTAGTGGCTAGTGAGGCACGATACCACTTCTCCTGTTTCAGAGACTACACACGGTACCTGTCAAAAAAGAAAAGTGAGAACACAGAAAGCAACTTGTATGAGAATGGGTACAAACATTTCTGTAAAACAGTGATCGAGGAGAAGCTTGTAAAAAAACGGGAGGTGCTTCGACTCTCAAAGCTGAATATGCTTTTTAAGAATGTTGTTCTGGAAAGGGAGGGAGTTAACATTCCAACATACAAGGCTCACTTACTCAAGGCAAGACTTCAAAAGTCACATCCTTTCTTGAGATTTCAAAAGGCATCTACAACATATCTTGTGTATGTTGATGATCTGACAGCTGAGGAGATCATTCATGAAGTTGCCACTTCCTCCTCTTCCTCCTCATCTGAAGACAGTGAAGGAGAAACATCACTGATGACTCAAAGACAGCCTGATAATGCCACCATCACGACAGATAGGTCTCGTCTTTTATATCATGCAGCGGTCACCCTGAGGGACATCATCTGTAAGACATCAAAAACATCACCAAAGCTCCCATGGCCTCCAAGAGCAACTGACCTTACACTGAATAATGCCCTGGACTTCGTACCTCACCAACTTTTTAACTTTGTTGCATGGACATCTGGCATTTCAACACAACCATCAGACAATGAACGTGTTGAGGTTACTTTAGAGGACAGCAGAAAGATAGTGTCAACTTGTCAGGATCTCATTACCTTGGCGACCAAAGGACGGTGGCTCATGCCAAAACAGTGCTCTCTTGCAATGGCAGTTCGGCATATGACAGGCTCAGCACAGCTCATAGGGTTGTTGAATGGTCTTGGCCACTGCTCATCTAACTCCCAGGTTCTTGAGCATGATACAGCCCTTGCTCACCTACAAGTGGAGAGAGGAGATATATACATCCCAGAAAACATCAGGGTTGAATTACCTGCCACACTTGTCTGGGATAATAATGACTTTGGAGAGGAGACACTTTCAGGTAAAGGAACAACGCACAACACCAATGGAATAATTATTCAGCAGACCATGGCTAGTGAGTCAGCATCTTTACCCTCCACATCATCCAGACAAAGAACAAGAGCGCGGTCTGTTCATCCTCCTCCACTAAATCTTTCAACCTACACAAGAGGAAGGAGGTCTGGTCCACAGAATGTAGTGCTCAAGGTAGATCTCCAGCAGGACAAATACAGAGATGCCCAAACCACTGGAAGGAGAACTGATGCTGCATTCTTCCTAATGAAAGTACAGGAGGCCGAGGGGAAAGTCATTCCTGGATGGACAGGTTTTAACATAATGTTAAAGCAGGACACAATCCTACCCTCTACAAATGTAGGCTACCTACCTGTCATTGATGCTAGCCCAACAGATCTCAACACTGTCCACACCATCCTGAGCCGCTCTACTGCTATTGCTGACAATCTGAAACAAAAAGAAATAGTGATAGTTATGGATCAAGCCATATATGCTAAGGCCCAAGAGATACGTTGGCAGACAAGCACTTTCTCAGAGAGACTTGTAATAAGGATGGGAGAGTTTCACACAGCTATGGCATATCTTTCCTGTATTGGGAAGCTTTTTGCTGATGCAGGCTTACAGGATGTCTTGATTGAATCTGAAGTTGTGGCTGCAGGTTCTATTGATGGAGTTCTCTCAGGCCATCACTACAACAGGAGCATACGGGCCCACAAGCTCCTGATGGAAGCACTGCAGAGATTGCGCTGGCAGGCATACCTGGGCACTCTCACACAAGAGGACCATGCAGCAGCTTTAAAAGTTGCAACGGATTTGCAAAAGACCTTTCCAAGTGAAGAGTTCAATGCCATGCTTACATCTGATGTATTTCTGCAGTTGCTGAAAAGCTACGAAGTTTTTGTGGAAAAAAACAACTCCAACCAGACCTTCACATTTTGGAGCACATACATTGAAATGGTGGAAAACTTGCTTCTCTTCATCAGGGCAACCCGAGAGGGAAACTGGGCTCTCCATTTGTCAACTGTGCAGTGTATGCTGCCATGGTTTTTTGCATGTGATAAAGTCAATTATGCCAGATATCTCACAGCATATTGGGTTGAGATGACCAATCTGGAAGACACACATCCTTCAGCACACCAGCAGCTTCTTTCAGGTGACTTTGTGGCACAAAGGCATCAGAAACATGGTTTTGCCGGCACTGCATGTGATCAAGTCATTGAACAAACAGCCAATCGCGATTCAAAGACAAAGGGAGGCATCAGTGGGTTCTCTCTAAACAAGGGTGCAGTTCACAGATGGACCTTAACACAACATGAGCGGGCAGCCATCACACTTGAATGTAAATCAATGGCTGGACAGTGCCCAGTATTGCATCTAAACTCTGAGCTGGACACCACGAGACTGCAGAGAGATGAGGCTGATGTGTTGAATATTATCACCACTATCCAAAATATGGTCAATCCCTTCGACCCTTCGCTGAATGGACAGTCTCTTTATCAAATCTCCTCTGGTCAACAGGCATCCGATAATGTTGCTGAAGACTTACTGGGGGCAAAACAAAGTGGTGTTAAGGCTCTCACAGACTTCTGTGAAAAAAGGATTGTCAAGGCAGAGGCATCATTCCACGACCCGATCAAGAAAATGAAAATCAAAACATTCAAAGACACTGGCCACAGTACAGTCACAAAAGTTAGAGGAAAAGAAATCACTTTGACATCTCACCGCAACTTGTTTGCCAGGTTAATTGTTGTGGGCAATGTTAGACAAATTAACATAGATGAAATGCTCACTTACAGTCTGGGTCCTTTGCCACAGTCACTGGCCAACTTTGATGGCTCTCTGGTAAAAACCAACAAAGCCAAGCTGATGCACATCTTGGAGGAGGAGATCAGACCACCTGCATCAGAGAAGAACATTCCAGATGGTTCAGTTTGGATTTGGGATGCTATGGCACTAGTGCAACAGCTAAAGCCACAACCAACATTTGGCCTATATGCTGACCATGTACTGAGGACATTAGTTAACTCAGCTAAAGGAACCAAGTCCACAGAGCTTCATTTTGTATGCGACACATACAGAATCCAAAGCATCAAAAATGCTGAGCGAAGTAGGAGGGCAGAAGAGGGTTGTCAAAAAATCAAAATATATGGAGATGACCAAAAAACACCAAAGCAGTGGAAAAAATTCCTGGCATGTGGGCAAAATAAAGAAAACTTGCTGGAGTATTTCTTCCAACACTGGAGCACATCTGCAAGAAACATAATTGAAAATGTAAGAATCATTGTTGGGCATGGAGAAAAATGTCACTCAATTAAAATGAACGAGAACTACACTGACCTTGAAGTAACAGAGGTTCGAGACCTTGAGACAACTCAAGAGGAAGCAGACACCAGACTTATGCTGCATGCAGTTTGTGCAGCAAAATACAGCACTGACCTGGTGATCAAGAGCCCGGACACTGATGTCTTTGTGTTGGCACTTGCATTCTGCAGCCACATTGATGGTCACCTGTACTTCCACACAGCCAAAGAGAGAAACCCACACATTGTTGACATTAACAGCCTTCATGCCCATCTTGGCAAAGACAAATGTGAAGCCCTTGTTGGTCTGCATGCCTTCTCTGGTTGCGACACTGTGAGTGCTCTGCATGGGGTGGGGAAAGCAAAGGCATACAAGAAACTAAATTCTAAAGTTGAATATGTCAGTCTATTTAGAGAATTAGGCACTAGCTTCTCCCCATCACCAGAACTCCTTCAGGCAGTGGAAGCATTTACATGTGATCTATATGATCAAAAGGACTGCCAGGACATTAACATTGCAAGGGCTAAACTTTTCAAAACTGGAAAGTGCTCTGAGAGACAACTACCTCCAAACAAAGACTCCTTGTACCAACACATCAAGCGGGCAAACTTTCAGGCAGCAATACACAGGAGGAGCCTTGAGTGTAGGCCAGACATTCCTCCTCCCATAAGTCATGGCTGGAAGATGGCAAGAGATTTGTATGAGGTGGAATGGATGACACTCCCCCCAGCACCAGAGGCGATACTGGAGCTTGTGCATTGTGCCTGTAAAAAAACCAACTGTGTTAAGGGCAGATGCACATGTAAACTGCATGAGCTGCCATGTACAAACCTGTGTCAATGCACAAATTGTGATAATGGGCCTTTTGAAGAAGACTAGGCCCATATGGCTTCATCCTTTGAGTAGGCAGTGGTGTGTGTGATGACTCCTGCAGGAGGGGAAAAAATGATGTAACGTTAGCTTTCTATATAATGTATATGTTTTGCTTTGTTTCTTTGTTACAAAACTCTCTAATGCCACACATGTGATTTACAATCAGTTAAAGCTCTTTTCAAAACCTTACTTTTTTTCGTTTAGCTGTTAGTTCTCTTCTGCTGTTTCCATGGAGGTTATGTGAGGAAACAATGATTAAATGACAACATTGTTTATACATCATCATCATAGCGTGTTTGCTTGGTTTATGAGACTCAGTGATGTTGGTCAGCAGATACTCTAATAAACGTGCAACAGTCCCGGTTATTTCTACCACAATTAAGGACTTAAGAGACCTAACGTAACCCAATGAGAAATAAGATGCAAGCCACTTCAACTTCACTTTACCCATAAAGTGCGTGAAGCTGCTAGCGAGCGCTTTTTTGCTAAAGCTAACGCTAACGTTACTTTTACACTTGCAAAATGTCACCATACGTTTGAACTCAATACTGTACAAAACACAAGTTGCAAGTCATGCGTTTGAACTCAATACTGTACAAAACAATCAAGTTTTAATAATATAATAACGTTACTTACTTCTCTCCGTCGTGTCCATCTGCCGATTCCTCCGTTGAACAGCTGTGCTCAGTAGCTAAATCCGATAGGCTAACGACGGCCCTCCCTCGAAATCTTAGCGTTCTATTGGTCAAAATGTTATAGTAGACTGCAGTGTTTGCCTGAATATTAAACAAACTTTAAATTATAATTGTGGAAAAATGTGCAAGAATATCGAGTGGCAACAACCCGGATCTGATGAAGAATAAAATAATCTTAACAATTTTACAAATCCAGGTTGTCCCTGCACGGGGATCATTACTTTCTAAAACTAATGCAGATACGCGGCTTCGGCCCACCGCCTAAATTGACCACTACTCTTCCTACCCTTCCCTCCGTGTGTGTCTGCCGTCTGCATGCTGGCCTGGTGGATTGATAGTAAGTGCTGGAGCGGATCACTGGCATGGACTGCTTGAATTGCGGAGTGCTGGGCTGGCCGGAAAACCTTGATTGGAGTCCGTGAAAAACTGGATCGGAGTTCTTGGATCGGCATTTTTCCATGCAGTCCGATCCCGATGCACGTTTTTTGCTAATATCGGCAGCCGATAGGCATCCCTACTTATGAGGAGCTGGGCATGAGATAGTTGAGTCACGAACACAATGGCAGACGGACAAAGTTTGGAGACAAGTGAAACACGGCCTAGCAAAAGAAAACGAGCTCCCCTGTCTGAGGAGGCAAAGAAGAGCAAAAAGGAGAGTGATAAAAGAAGAGGAAAAACAAGAGTAAACCTGTCAGGTGTTCAAGAGATGGAGGGAGCTCCGTGACCAAAGAGGCTTCAAAACCGATGTCCAGCTAGCTTTCTTTCTAATGGATCAGTAAGTAACACGGCTAAATGTTAGCTAGATGAGAGAGGACTGTACTGTACTGGCTGCTAGTTAATTCCTAGCTGGCCAGCATCGCAAATCACCGCAACCAGGGACCAGGTAGCGAGTGTTGGTCGGCTGACATCCTTGTTGCCATCTACGGCAGCCCTCGGACAGTGATACCTCCCTCCCTTCCTTCTGTTCTCTTCTCACGGAGGCAGCTATCGACGGACATCTCCCAGCTAAGTTACGCCCAGCTAAAGTGAACACTGGACTTTTCACTGCAACGGCCTTAGACTGAGGAGCATCAAAATCAGTTAACGTTAGTCCACACAGCTCTCCCAAGCTGTCCTGGAGAGCAGGGAGATCATGTCAGTCACTGGCCATAAATGTGAGGGCAGCCTTTGCAGCTACTGGGCACTCAGCATCTCCGACCGGGAGAAGTGGAGTAAAATCCTCTCCTCCGCTCCCGTTTGTCAGGTGAACGCCTCTCCTCTGTCACTATACTCTGCCAACAATTTAATAATATTGATGTCAGTTGTAACATTTGAATGTTTTAGTAGTAAGCCATGTTCTAAGCGGGATAATGTATAGTGAGCCAGTGACAGTTAATAATAACTCTGCTGCACGTCGGGGTTCTATTCCCCTGTCGGGAGTTATTTTTCAACAGTCACCGGCTCACTATACATTATCCCTTACGTGTCTACTGTTGTTTGTACTGATACTGATATTGGTATAATTTACTGTGAGTTGGTTGTACTGGTAATGTGCATTTTGGTATAATTATTTGCATTATCAATCAGTCAATCAGTTTTATTTATAAAGCCCAATATCACAAATCACAATTTGCCTCACAGGGCTTTACAGCATACGATATCCCTCTGTCCTTAGGACCCTCACAGCAGATAAGGAAAAACTCCCCAAAAAACCCCTTTAACGGGGAAGGACCCTCACAGCAGATAAGGAAAAACTCCCCAAAAAACCCCTTTAACGGGGAAAAAAGGGTAGAAACCTCAGGAAGAGGAACTGAGGAGGGATCCCCCTTCCAGGACGTGCAATAGATGTCGTACAGAACAGATCAACATAATAAATTAACAGTAATCCGTATGATACAATGAGACAGAAAGAGAGAGGGAGACAGAGAGAGACAGACAGAGACAGAGAGAGATGCAGGACAGACGGTAATGACAGTAGCTTACAACAACATTAATGACAGTAATAATATTATAATTATAGTGGTTACTGTGGTACAATATGTTGAAAGTATATATTGATATCTGATAGTATACATATGTGACAATAATCATGTGTATAATAACAGTAGATAATAGTAGTAGTAGTAGTAGTAGTAGTAGTAGTAGTAGTAGTAGTAGTAGTAGTAGTAGTAATGATAACGAGAGAGAGAGAGACAGAGAGAGACAGACAGACAGACCGGTGTATCATCGGGGGTCCTATCTGTTGCCTCTTTAACTTTAATAACTTCATATTCACAATTCACAATTCTTCATATTATAAACAAACAAAAATGATTTTGTCTCGTAATTAATGTTAATGTTATTTTAAAATGTAAGTCTCTTAATGAGCAACTTTTTCAAAATGATTTAAGTAATTATTTTCAGGCACTAAGTTATCTTTCAAAACGTTTCTCATTACTCTGAGAGTCAATATTTTCGGAGACCTGGGCCAATAGTAACAACATTTTAGGTTTTCCTTAATAACGAATGTGTTAATAACACTGATGCTGCAGCAGATAAAGGTGGTCATTTTATTGACTTTAATACTGCTGGGTGGTTTATTGTAACCTATAATAATATAACCTAGCAACAAATTTATATTAGGCAATTGTACAAATGTATTGTAACTAATAGGCCAAGCAAAATCTTTAAAATAAAAGTAGTGCAATTAAAGTGTAATATTCGCATCTGAGACAGTGGAGTAGATTAATAATCAGGGCTGAAAATTAACACCCGCCAAGCGTCAAATGCGGGTAGATTTTCCATTTGGTGACTAAATCTCAGAAGGCTATCCGCCACATTGGCGGCTAAATGTTTGTACCAAAATAGTCATGTAATAAATTATATATAATAGCTATTTGACGGTGGCTGATAGCAGACCGGCGCTCAGTTTGTTGTGTGTTGCACTTAAATTGATCCCCGCTGCATCAAGGAACCTGTAGGCCTACTCGGAGGACGCGCACGCACGTAGGCATATCGTGTGCCCAGATCCATGATCTGCTGTTAATAGCGAGCAAGCTATCACCACGGGCGTCATGTGACGACATTTACCAGGTGTAAGTAAACCACAGACAAAACGAAAAAACACCGATTAGGACGATGCTGAAGCTGTAACGTTACAGAAAAAAGAACGTTTTGTGAGAAATGGAGGTTGTCCATAAACACCTTTCAGTTATAATTAGAAGCCATCTCAAATCTCACTTCGAATTCTGCTCATTATTTTATCAGGGCTGTCTCACCATCTCATTCCCACCCCCAGAGCACAGATGGGAGGGATGCAGCTGACACTCATGGTCAGCGGTAGAGCACATATCAAACAGCACTAAATAATTGCAAAACAGAGCATCACCAAGCACAATTTAAGTTTTTAGGTAGTATTTTTGCTGCAGTGAACACGACTGTGTGCACACAGAGCGCACTTAAGACATTGCGGTGGATGCTACACACTTTTCCTTCTCCAGCCACCTTACGTACATTTTCACCACTATGGAGCTTTTTTCCTATCTTTATTCAAGAGAGTGATATATCAATTTGAGAGAATTATTTATTGATTTCACGTTCAGATTTTCTAATATTGTCCCTCAAAACCCTACCCTCGCACTCCAATAGCCTCTGCTTGCGCTTATATCTACTCTGTTTCTGCTCAAATTGTGTGCTCGCACTCAGATACAATGTTGCTTGCACAGATTTCCTGCTCCAGCTTCAGCTCTTCTCCTCGCCCTTAAGCTGCTTCTGTGCGCTCGTGGAATTTCTGCTCTCATATTTCTGCCTTGCGCTTGGATTTTTTTGTGTAACAACCCTGTCAAAATCCCCCAACCAATAGAAAGCCAGGTTTATTGTTGACCAATGAAATGATCCCTGCCTCCTTGCGAGCGTGCTCGCTTTAGTTTAAGAGTGTTTAGTTTTTTAGAGCAAGTTTTAGAGCCGAAGCTGGAGCAGGAAATCTGTGCAAGCAACATTGTATCTGAGTGCGAGCACACAGTTTGAGCAGAAACATTGTAGATCTAAGCACAGGCAGAAGCTATTTGAGTGTGAGGGCAGGGTTTTGAGGGACAATATTACAAAATCTGAACGTGAAATCAATAAATAATTCTTTCAAACTGATATACCACTCACTTGAATAAAGATAGGAAAAAAGCTCCATATACGACCTGCATGGATTGTGTAAATGATTTCAGTCTGGAAATAAAGCCAACGACAGCTCTTTCACAATTATTAAACTCCATATCCTCATTTTGAGTCCTCATCATAGTGCAGGCCAAGATCGTTATAAAAAACTCAGATATATAAATAATGTTCACCTATCAAACTTTCGTCTTTAGATGATATCCTAGGGTCGGGGATACACTGATGTTCACAATAGTTTGGGGGAGGTGTAAAGCAATCATTCTAAATGCTGTAAACATATGAACACTGCGGTGACACTTGGCTGTTGCTGTGGTTCACCTGTAAAGTCCCATTGATCAGCAAGCTCATTTCCATACATTAACATTTATGAGGTGGTTTGCATTAACCAGTTATGGTTGAATGTGGGCGTGTAAAGGGCGCAACATGAGGGTCCACATGAGGACAATTCCAAATTGATTTGGGATTTATAAAAGGAACCTGCACTCTAGCAGGTGGACGCACGGTTTGAATAAGAATATTTTTTGGCACATTTTCTGCTTTTGTCCACACATACACTGTTAGTATGGATCCTATGCACTGTTTTATAAATGAGACCCCTGATCTGTAGCTACTTTATTAAGTAGAATGAGGTGTGCTTGTTAGACTGGAATGGCATGGCTGCCATACATGTACAGATGCTTACATGCTGACTTCTATAGACAAGGGGTGAGTTCGTGTACATAAATCTCTAAACGTGGGTAATTTTTTTTTCGTGTAAATGTGTACACAGGTTTCACCGCTGGGTAGTGCTATTGCATTATACCAGTAAAGCCCCAGTTATACCAACTGAACGGGCCATTTAACCAACGTGCCGTTTTAATAGAACGGAGCATGTAGGCTACTGACCTGTTGCCAAACCTGGTCTCACACCATTTCTTGTCATATTCACAGTTGTTACCGGCCTTCGCTTTAAGACGGTGGCAGTGTGGGTGTGACGTAGTAGATGTTGTGGGAAGTAAAGCGGCGTATAGAGTGTACGGACGGGAATGGCACCGTGAAAATAGTACTGTTCATGCTACGGGTGGTTGCAGTCTGTTTACAGTGTTTAGATAGGCCCCAGTTACAGCATAGTCTCTGTGAGAAGGCCCTGCATTATGTTATGTTTTCCTGCTGTAGAGGAGAAATAAATATGCTTCTGCATGGACGTCAGTTCTGCATCCCCATTCTTCAAGCAGAGTTGGTCCGGACTCCTAGAGCTACTTACCAGCAACGAGCCAAGTTGTAAAGCTAGAGCTACTTACCAGCAACGAGCCAAGTTGTAAAGATAATCTACAGAAAACCAGTGTCTCCCTACGGTTCGGAGCGCCAGACTGGAGAAGGTAACACAGTCTATCACAGTTAGTCAACAACTAATATTAATAACCGTTTATGATCTCAAACACGTGTACACGGACTCACCCCTACTATNAGAGAGAGACAGAGAGAGAGAGAGAGACAGAGAGAGAGATGCAGGTAATAACAGTAGCTTAGTTAGTCAACAACTAATATTAATAACCGTTTATGATCTCAAACACGTGTACACGGACTCACCCCTACTATAGACTGAGGGAGCTAAAATTCTTCAACTTGTGCATTGAGATGTTGGAAATCAGTCTGTTGTTGCCAGCGCATTGTACTTTGCTGTGGTCTGCTGGTGAAGCAGCATTGGAGCCAGTGACATCAACAGACTTAATAAACTGATTAAGAAGGCTGGCTCCATAATTGGCTGCAAACTGGACACATTTGAAGCTGTGGTGAAGAGGAGGACACTGAACAAATAATCCTGACCACCCTTTCCACCACCTACTGGACAAACAGCAGAGCTCTTTCTTTGACAGACTGACAGATAAAGGAAATATTTCCTGCCCAAAGCTATAACTACACCTGCTACACCTCACCTCTGTCTCACGGACAACTGTCAGCTATATTATTCTGTCACAGCTAAACTCCACTCTGTTTGCTCTTCAGTAACCTTGCACTTCAGTAACCTTGCACATGGCAAATGTTCACATCTCTCTTCCACTCTACCTCAGTGCAAACTTAAAACTTCAACTTAAACAAATATGTACACTTGCTTTATATATATATAATAGGGGTGTGCCATATCATCTCATTCACAATAACACTGGTAGATTTTTTTAATTTCATATGAAAATTACATATTGTGATATTTGCGATATTTGGACTTGTTCACATATTGACGTCATACCGTTCCCCACGGCAACAACAAACATGGCTGAAAGCAAAATAATTAGCGACTGCGGTAGTTTCAAAAAGAGGAGCAGCTTTAGTGGTGTGGAATAAACTGAGGCGTCGTTAGACCTGGGCGTCCTTAATGTTTTATCAACAGCCTGGGACTTCTCAGACTCTATAAGCGAGTTACTGTGAGTTACCCACTCTGCAAAGGGAACTCATTCAGAGCATCCACAGACAGCAGCACAGCGTCTCTGGCTCTTCTCTCCTGCCATGCGCAAACAGCAGTCAGTTTTGTAAAGTGATTAAAGGGATAGTGCACCCAAAAAATGAAAATTCAGCTATTATCTACTCACCAATATGCCAAGGGAGGCTCTGGTGAAGTTTTAGAGTACTCACAACACTTACGCCCCATATACAGAGGCAATGCCTCGCTGCAGTGGTCGCGGGCTCGACTCCGGCTCGCGACCATTTGCTGCATGTCGTCCCCCCACTCTCTCACTCCCCCAATTCACTCTCTCCTGTCATAAAGGCAAAAGCCCAAAAAAATAATCTTAAAAAAAAAAAAAAAAAAGGCATGTGAACACACATGAAGGTGGTGCCCATGTCTGACGGTCGTGCAAGCGCACACACATCAGTGCAGTGTACACAGAGGCAGTTAGAGGTACAGGCTACAATGAGGCTAAAAACAGAGTTCAGATGACGTTTTTCCAAACAACTTTTTGTGTCGGGGCTTCAGGACACTTGGATCACTACGGACGAGCAGTATGGAGATATTTTGTGGTTTCAATTATGTGTTCTTGGACGTTTTAATCTGGGTCGCCGTCAGCCATTAGATGTGCAGTTGTGCTGCTATCCACTTCTCCCTCGGATCTCCGTAAGTGTTGTGAGGACTCTAAAACTTCACCAGAGCCTCCCTCGGCATATGGGTGAGTAGATAATGGCTGAATTTTTATTTTGGGTGCACTATCCCTTTTAAAGATAATCTTTGTTCAGTTTTTACTGAATATTTGAAGGTAAACTGGTCAACATGTAAAACTATATCACTTATTTTGTTGCAATACTGTTTTCTTAAGTTGATAGTAAAATAATATGTATTTTTTACTAATTTGTCATATCATCAAGAATATCAGTATTGCAAAATTACCCCGAAATATTGTGATATTATTTTAGGGCCATATCGCCCATCCCTAATATATACTGGTAGTGTGTTATACTATGGATATATTTAATATTTCAGTATTACTTAGTATTTCAGTTCTTTTTATTTTACTATAACTATAGTGTATTATAGTATGTTCTTTTTATTGTATATTCTGAAGATATATATCGTATTCTTACAGAACATGTTGGGGTTTATTTTTTTATTGAGACATTTTTTTCTCTTCTTGTGTGGAATGTGTATCACTGTGCTTTTACCGCTCCCCTGCCTGCATGTAACCTGCTGCTGTAACGAAAGAATTGGAGCAATAGATCTTTTTGCCTGTCTGTCTGCCTGTTGATCTGAGTATCTATAGGTGTATTTATGTGTCTATCTGAAGGTTCAGTGTGTAAGAAGTATTGTCACATACATATACTATCAGATATTAATATTTACTTTCAACATATTGTACCACAATAGCCAGAATCATAATTATAATATTATTACTTTCATTAATGTTGTTGTAAGCTACTGTCATTACTGTCTGTCCTGCATCTCTCTGTCTCTCTCTCTGTCTCTCTTTCTGTCTCGTTGTGTCATATGGATTACTGTTAATTTATTATGTTGATCTGTTCTGTAGGACATCTGTTGCACGTCTGTCCGTCCTGGAAGAGGGATCCCTCCTCAGTTGCTCTTCCTGAGGTTTCTACCGTGTTTTTTTTTCCCCGTTAAAGGTTTTTTTTGGGGGGGGAGTTTTTCCTTATCCGCTGTGAGGTTCCTAAGGACAGAGGGATGTCGTATGCTGTAAAGCCCTGTGAGGCAAATTATGATTTGTGATATTGGGCTTAATAAATAAAATTGATTGATTGAAGTGCGTAAAATTTAGGGGATTTAGTGGCATTTAGCAATGAGGATTTCACATTGCAGTCAGCTGCAACATCTCCCAGGTAGAATTCCTTCAATCTTCCATGTTCAGGAGGTTTTTACCAGGAGCTTCATTATCACAATCAGCAGAGGTTTGTTTCTCTCCAAATCAAAGAGACCAGGGGCCTCAATTATAAAACTGTGCACAGGAAAGTTGACTAAAGGTGACATATGAAAAAAGCACAGGAAACTGCTTAGGAACAAAAATATCCTGATTTATAACACAGTGCGCACGCATGTCCCACGCTGGTTTCCATTTAGAAATCACAGGCATCTTGAAATTTTGGGCAGGTGAGAGTGTGTCTTGCCACCACCCATAGGTGCCTACAAATGGCCAGTGAAACGCCCTTAATTGATATTCATCAACAAGAAACTGCATGAAGAAGAGCATGGCAAATGTAACAAGTAAAAGGTAAAAAAACAAAATTCCAGAATATGTGAAGTTGAAGCTCTTGTTGGGGAGGTTGATAACAAAAAGACAACGTTGTTTGGTGGACTCAATATGGGCATTACTAAAGCCTAGTTCACATTACACGATTTTCACCGCGATTTTGACGTCGCAGAGGCTCTTGAGAGCCACCTTGGGTCATAGGTGAGTTGGCAGATAGTCTGCCATGACGAGTCCTCATGTGTGAACAAGCCTACGAGCAAGTCGCCCAGACGTTTAGAGAGCAAGCCCAAATAAGCAACTCCACTTTAGAAACAAGCCCAAAGTCGTGGCTAATCAGCGGACCTGGCAAGTGGCAACCCTGCAGCTTGTCCTCCTCACATTTCTTCTGTCCTCCTGCATGCTGACGTTGGACGTATCTCGCCTATCATTGGCTGATGCTCTTTGTCAGTCGTGTCAGCCTTCTCCAGTTTTCTAGCATGCCAGATATCCAGTCCCAGTCACAGACGAGGGGGCGACTTGCTCGCGTTTAAATAACTTATTAGACGGATATATATCCAAACGCGTGATAGTACTGTATGTCGGACTGGACTCGCTTCTTTTGGGCTTGTTTCCATAGCCCTGGTTGCTTGTTTCTCTCCCAAAATCTGGCAACACTGAGAAGCTGGCCGACAAGCAACAACAACAATGGCAGCGTCCAGAGGATCACGGGAAGCGCTTTGTGTTTGGATCCAGGATAATAAAGAATATCCATGCCTTTACGATGTGTCGTCTCCAAGTTTGGTGACGTCACCGTGTTATCTGGGGCTCTGTCGGCAACAGTGTGGTGGAGAAATCTTGTGGTATGCACACACAGGTCGTAACGCAGTTGGCGAGACTCCCGCTGACAGAAACACTAGGGCTGTAGTCTCCTGGTCGACTAGTCGATTATTTGGTCGCTATGCTCTCGTCCGACCAAATTCGTATTAGTCGAATAATCGCCGTGTTACTTTCATAAGGAGAAAAGTGCTACATCAACAGCTTTCCAGGAATAAGGAGAAAAGTGCTACATCAACAGCTTTCCAGGATTAATCCATTATTTCCTGCGGCGGGACAGGCTAAGTTACCTGACAAAATGGGGGTGTTTTCAAAACACCCCTGTTGTTGACAGAAAGTTGGACTCGCCAACCTTCACGCTCAACGTAGCGGTGACGCAGACCTCCTGTCTGTTTCTGTAAACTGAAACCATTTCCCTCAGTGGAAGCAATGCTTGTATTTATTTGTATTTCACAGATAAGAAACGAGATTGTGAAGACAGTAAAGCCTCCACTAAAATAGCATTTTAAGTCTTTTGTGTGATCTATCCCTCAGGGATTCATATGAGCCGAGGAAATCTCCGCTCGTCGCTAGGCTAATGTATACCATGTAAAATGCCATAGGCTGGCGCTAATAACGTAAGCATGTTGTATTTGCTTGGAAAACGTGTTTAGTATAAGACAGTTGTTTTGTCGGTAACCCTTGTGAGTTGTAATGGAGCCAAATTATGTACCCTTACTTTTGTTAAATGTTGCTGTTGTCCCTGGTTTTATATGAGGAGAGGAAAAGATCGCTAGATGCTAGGCTAGTTTATACAATGTAAATTGCCATAGACTTGTGCTAATAACGTTAGCATGTTGTATTGGTGGGGGAAATGTGTCCAGATAAAGACAAGTGTTGTCTGTCAGTTCTGTGATTTATAGTGAAGCCAATTTGCGTACTTGTGTTTGAAACTGTCTCTATTAAGCCATGTTTAATGTGAGTTTTAAATCAACTATATAAATAAAGTTTGATTTGAACTAAACTTTAACACAGTCCTAGTGTTTTGGAGGTGTAACTGCAGAGTGACACAGACACACCACCGCAGAAGTAAAAATAACGTACAGATTTTTTTCCCCGCACTACTAATCGATTAGTTGAAGATTATGTGCGACTTTAGTCGACCAAGATTTTATTTGGTTGACTACAGCCCTAAGAAACACACATTGCCAGGTATGAACACTCAAAAGATTACGTCTCCGCGACGCAAAATCAGGGTGAAAATCGTGTTATGTGAACTAGGCTTAAGGCTAAAAATGCAGCGGAGTGGCAGCCTTTGGCAGATGCTGTAAATGCTTTTGCCTCAGACTGTTTCGGAAGTCAGGAAGAAGAGGTCCGATATTAAGGTGTTTAGGCTATTTGCAGTGATTTATTGAGACAGGAAACTGAGGGATGTTTCGAGCTGACTGTCAGACAGTTTCAGTGACTGAGATAAACACTCTAAATGGGGGATACAGATGTCATAGCTGTTTGACAAACAATCTGATTTTGTTGCTGGCGCGTCTGGCAACCCCCAAAAAGGGAATGGTTTTACATGTGGTGTCCACAGGCAGCTGCTCTCTCCTTATACTTCCTGACTGATTCTTCTCTAGTTTTGTGTTCTGCTAGTGTCCTTGTCACTACTGATAGCATGAGGCGGTACCTGTAGCCCAATCAGGTTGCACAGGTAGTCCAGCTTCTCCAGGATGGCAGCATGGTTTGCTGTGTGTCTCCCAGTACAGTCTCAAGAGCATGGAGAAAATAGCAGGAGACCGGCCATTACACGAGGAGAGCTGGACCGTAGAAGGGCATCAACCCAGCAGCATGAGCAGTGTCTGCTCCTTTGTGTGAGGAGGAACAGGAGAAGCACTGCCAGAGCCCTACAAAGTGGCCTCCAGCAGGCTACTGGTGTGCATGTTTCTGACCAAACTGTCAGAAACAGACTCCATGAGGGTGGCATGACGGCCCGACATCCTCTAGTGGGACCTGTGCTCACAGCCGCTCAGCTCAATTCGCATTTGCGAGACAACACCAGAATTGGCAGGTCTGCCATTGGCACCCCATTCTCTTCACAGATAAGAGCAGGTTCACACTGAGCACATGTGACAGGCATGAAAGAGTCTGGAAATGCCGTGGTAAACCATATGCTGCCTGTAACATCATCCAGCGTGCCTAGTTTGGCAGCAGGTCAGCTATGGTCTAGGGAGGCATCTCTTGGAAAGGTTGCACAGACCTCCATGTCATGACTGTCCAGTCACTGATGCCCTGATCCAGGTCTGGGAGGAGATTCCCAGGACACCATCTGCCAACTCATCAGGAGCATGCCCAGACGTTGTCGGGAGTGCATACAGGCACGCGGGGGCCGTACACACTAATGAGTTACATAATGAGTTGTGTTTTTCTCACCCATGTAACTGCAGTCTTAGTTGATTAAAACTTGGTTCCTTGTCTTGTTTCAGGTTCGTGAAGTGTGCGAGAGTTTTTCCAGAGAAAGTCTCAGATGGCAGGTCTACGCTCTACTGGCCCTGCAGGAGGTAAGCAGTTGCCTCCACCACCAAGCTAACAAGCTGTCTTTGTTAGCAGGGCAAATGATTCAGTGGATAAATGTAGTGTTTACTTCTGTGAAGCATACATAAAATACCTCAGACAAGATTGAGATTTAGAATATCACTCAAGGATAACAGTATAAATTGTTGGGGTGGGGGAAAGAATTGATTCTTAGATGCATCATGACATGGACGATTTGGCATAGATTCATAAATGTCAATAATCAACTATCTAAATGATTATTAAGATAAGATAAACTTTACTGTCCAAAGCGGGAAATTTGTTTTGGGCACATAGCGACAAAGCTACATAGCAGATGAAACCATCATATACAAACAAGACACACAGTAGACAACCATGTAGTACGCAAGGCGCAGATTTGAATAACATAATAGTGCAATTAGGACTACTGGATGAAATAAATACATCAACTTTATCATATCAGGTAAGGCAAAATGAATAAAAGCTCCTTAAGGTTGCACTAGCCCAGGACGTAATCATAAAAAGTGCCAGTAGTCTTACACTGGACTGTAAGGGAGCCAAGCCATACTGCCGTACCATATCTTATAATGCTTGCTACGGCATTGTAAAATGTTAACATGATCTCGGTTCGGACCCCAAACAGCCGCAGCCTGTGGAGTGGTTGTTGTAGCCTCTTCAAGCTCTAAACTCTGGAAAATGCTCCAATCAGTGCTGATGAAGCAGCCCCTCAGTGCTTCTATACTGTCCTCAGTCCACTTCAGCACTGGGCCTTGGTTGATTTCAGCACTGATTTATAAGTGGGCATATAGGTCAAATACGCTAGGGTTAGCTTGTGATTCATCATCACAAAAGGCAGTGGCACTGCTAGCTCCTTTTTAATTTGTCTTAATAATAACATTTAGAATAGATAAAGGTTCCTGTTAAACAATTCAGGGAGTGGGATGAGCACATTTCAAGATTCATTTGGAATTATAAATGACCAAGAGTGAGATTCTCAACATTACAGCAGCCGGGGAGAGGGGGGGCATGGCTCTGCCTTGCTTTATGGATTACTATTTGTCTGCTCAGCTGAGGTATTTGGTATGTTGGTGTAACCCAGCCTATGAGGCTAAATGGAAAGTTATCTTTCATGGCCATGCCTATTCAGTCAGTTTTAGGTTGTCCCAAGAGATTTAGTGAAGTCTATCGACTGCAAAACCACTGTGTTGATTGTTCTTTTAAAGTGTGGTCAAAAGTGGTTAAAAGACTTCAGCTTTACACAGAAATTGGACAGTTGAGCTGACCTGTGTTCCACCCACACTTCCTCCCAGCATCACTGGACCATAAGTTCAAACAATGGACTAGGCAGGGAATCACCTCTTTCTGCAGGATAATGAAAAATGGAAATGTAGTTGATTTTGAGGATTTAAGAAATTCTTATGGGTTAGGCAAGGATGATATTTACCGATATTTACCGATATTTACAGATCCACCACTTTTTTTGGAAAAGAAATAAAGACCCCTGATCTAGCAGAACCCTCAAGAATAATGCAAATATTTATCGATACTTATGATTCAAAAGGTACTAGAAGAATCATTATACAAGAGCTTTAATTCACTAAATAGGAACACAACAGATTATATTAGACAGCGCTGGGAAAAAGAAGCCAATATAGTAATTTCAGATGAAACATGGCTCCAAATTTGGAAAAATCAATCCACTTCCACAAATTGTCTTTATTGGCGAGATTTTTGCTGGAAGAATTTTATCCGCTTTTTTATTACCCCGAATCAAAAGTCCAAATTCAGTAATTCACAGTTTTCTTGTTGGAGGGAGTGTGGTGTGGCTTCTGCAGACCATGTTCATGTCTTTTGGTCTTGTCCATATATTGTATCCTTCTGGAAAGAAGTGGGTCACTTAATTGCTGAGACGTTGGACATAACTCTTGATTTCTCATTTACCTGTTTTTATCTTGGAAAAATTCCTCAGAAAAAGGGACATATACCTTGTAAAAAAAAGCAATAACCAAAAGTTGGCTTCAGCGAAACCCTCCTACCATGAGACTGTTTACGAACATTATAAACTCTATTTGTGGAATGGAGAAAATGACTTTTATATTGCGGCTTCAAAGGAGAAAGGAGATGAATACTGGGAAAAATTGGATATGCCACACAAAGACTCTTAATAACCCCTACACATCTCAGTATGTCTGTGTGTTTATGTACTGTACCTGTGCCTATTTTTTTGTTTTTTATTGATACTGTACCAGCCGTTTTGTGTTTGAACAACACAAATAAAAGTAGTATAAAAAAAGACAAAAAAAAGAATAGAGAATAGAAAAGAAAGAACTTCAGTTATCCCCAAAGGGAAGTTCAGCTGTCCAGCAGTTCATAAAAGACAAAAAAAAACAACCACACTTCCCCTCATCAACAACAACACTACAGTGGTATTAAAATAGACATAAAATAAAATACGTTAAAATAAGCGCACAAATAGAAATTTAAAAGTGTTAAACAGTCTTATTGCCATTTTAAACAGTCTTATTGCCGTGGGGACGAAGGATCTCCTGAAACGCTCTGTTCTGCAATGCAGTGAGATGAGCCAACTGCTGGAGCAGCTCCTCTGTCGCTCCAGAAGGCTGTGGAGAGGGTGTCTGCTATTGTCCATTATAGCTTTCAGTTTGTTCAATGTGCCCCTCTCCACCACAGTTCTTAGTGGGTCCAGTCTCCTGCCGACCACTGAGATAGCTTTTTTATCCAGCTTGTCCATTGGTGTTTTTGTCTGTCAAGCTGCTTCCCCAGCACACTGCTGCGTAGAAAAGTGCACTGGCCACCACTTTGTGATAGAACATGGTCAGCATCTCCACACACACATCAAAGGACCTCAGTGTCCACAGGAAGAACAGGCGGCTCTACCCCCCCTGTAGAGGGCATCAGTATTAGAGGACTAGTCTAGCTTATCATCCAAGAGGACCCCCAGGTACTTGTAGGTAGATTTAGAAAATAGAAATAGAAAGACCTTAATTGTCATTATTCAACAAGTGTATGACAAAATCAAAACCACTGCCTCTGATAGTGCAAGGAAGAATAAAAGTTCTAGTAAACTATATAAAACAATCGACACTAAAAAACATACCGTAAAACAAACAATAAATAATAAATAAAAGCCAAAATACGACAACAATACTGACCAGAACTTGTGTGAAACTTCCATGAATAATTACATTATTTGCAGTGGGAATGATGGAATGAGGAAAGTTATAGCACTAGGCGACAAGAATGGTAGTAATTAACATTATTGCACAGTGAATGTGTACTGCACAGAGATAAGGCACATTGTTTTTTTTTTTTTGTTGTTTTGTTTTTTGGTGGTCATTTCCATTTTTTATTTTTATTTTTTTTATCACCAAGATCTGAGCCTCATCCATTCTCAAAGAGAAAAGGGGAAAGAAGAAGGAGAGAAAAGAGGAGAGAGGAAAAAAAGTATAATAATGGAAAAATAAATGAATGAATAAATAAAAGGCCCACACATTGGGTTGGGATAGCTCTGGCTCCCCTTTGTCATGCCACTGCCATAACGTGCTTCAGGCCTCCGCTTTGATGGTTGGATCTGGTTTCTGCCCTGCAGCACATTGTTGAGTGGGATATGGCTGTCATTTATGTGTTGTTGTTGACCTGTGAACCCATGTCTGCAGTGTTCAGCGACCTAATGACCCATGGGTAAAAACTGTCTCTGAGTCTGTTTGTCCTGCATTTTAAGGCCCTATACCTCCTGCCTGAGGGCAGCAGGCTAAACAGGTGCCGTCCAGGGTGGTAGGGGTCGTCTGATATTTTCTTTGCCCTGCTGAGGCACCGAGAGCTGGCAATGACATCCAGAGGAGGTGTGTGTCCAGGACAGTCAGCTTCTCGATCAGGATGTCGGGGATGATTGTGTTAAAAGCTGAGCTGTAATCCACGAACAACATCCTGGCATAACTCCACGGGAGCTCCAGGTGGCTCAGTGTGGAGGTCGGTGGAGATGGCGTCCTCCGTGGACCGGTTTGCTCTATAGGCAAACTGGTGTGTGTCGAAGTTCTGAGGGAGGCAGGCCTTAAGTGCAACACACACCGCCGCCGTACGCCACGCATCAAAACGCCCGCCTCCATTATAATCTATGAACAAACCCACACCAGCGCCGGCTTTGCTTCAGCCCACTGCTCTATTTCCAGTGCGGCCGTCGCTGCGAGAAAAGCCTTTTATGTACATCTTGGCCGCCGTACTATCAACTCCGGGTGTTCAAATTATCAATAAGATGATTTTGATAAGAAACTCACCCGTGAAATCCAAGTTGTTGTTGCCTTAAAGTTTTTCCTCTTCTTCTTTCGTTACTAGCAGTTGGCAACTGTAGAAGCGAAAATCGGTGCCTGGAATGGGGCCAGGTGGCACCTGACCTCGTCTTCCACTTCTCTTCAGGATCGTCCTCTGTGTTGATTTAGTATCTTAGGTCCAGCTGGCTGACACTTAGAGAAAACACTGGAGTCAAGTAGAATCAGGTGCAATCGAGTTTAACGTGTTCACAAGCTTCAACACATACAACTCATGAGTCAGGCTCCGGAGCAAGACTGAAGTTTCGCTTTCTGCGCTCTCCCTTTTATGCTGGTGAAGGTTCGACAGAATCTCCACCCTTTTCCTTTAGTCCATCCTACCTGCGTTCGAATCTATTGGTGGCAGGTCTTTTTCTTTTTAGCCCTTTTTCATCTGGTCCAAATCTATTGGTGGCAGACCCTTTGGGCCTTTGTCCAATCATGACCTAATGGTGTAATCCCTGGGCCTGGAAATCCCCAAATTCTCCTACCATTAGATTCGAGCCTGGTTTCACTTTATTTTATAAAAACATATGAAACCTGGGGACTTTCTCTATACAATCCCCTGTGCTTTCATGCAATGTGAACCTTTAATTGTGTGTCATGCAGTACAAACATTTAGAATGTGTGTGTTATTATTAAACAATACATGGTGTGGTATATGTGTGCTCTTCAATATGTGAATACACAATCTTGTGTCATGATTACATAGACTTGTATAACAGTATTTTGTCACACATAAATGCATAACAAACAGTTTTATAGGAACTTGTACGTGAAACATTGTTATATGAACTTTACTTATGCAGTATAACATCTTTACCTGATTAGAGATTAAATCTTACACTACACAACCAGTGTAGGTACAGCCACCTAGCGGGCTGGGGTGGGAAATACACTTTAGTGTTGACAGTGACACTGCGCGCCGCTGCCGATGTGTGTTGGGGGGCGGCACTTGATGGCCAAAGCGCCGCGCCGGCGGTGGTGTGCGTTGCACTTAAATGTGCTGGAGGATGAGTCTCTCAAAGCATTTCGTAACTACAGATGTCAGTGCCACTGGTTTGTAGTCACTGAGGCTCTTGATGGCTGTGTATTTTGGCACCGGGATGATGGTGGCTGTTTTCAGGCAGGATGGCACTGATGCTTGTGTCAGTGATGTATTGAAGACGCTGGTCAACACTCCAACCAATTGGTCTGCACAAGCACGTAGTACTTTACTGAGTACACCATTCGGTCCTGCAGCTTTCCTTGGGTTCACAGCCTTTAGTACACACCTCACCCGGTGGTCCTGAATGATGAGCGTGGGAAGACAGGAGGTCTGGGAGGATGGCACCACTGTGGTACATCTGGATGCCTCAAAGCCGGCAAAGAAGTGATTGAATTCTTCTGCTAGAAGGGCATCCATGTTGACCGCCCCGGGTGCATTCCCTTTATAGTTTGCGAGGTGTTGAATGCCCTGCCAGACCTGCCGAGAGTCACTGTTGGAGAGGTGTATTTTCCTCCTGTGAAACTTGCAATGGGCCAGCCCTATAGGTCACTCGGTCGGTCGGTCGGTCGGTCGGTCGATCCACAAAGCTTTTCGTGAATGACTCAAAAAGCCCTTGACCAAAAATGCTCAAAATTTGCATACTGCCAACTAGAGACCATGAGTAACTATACCAGAAAGAATGTCCACAATTCATCTATAGGTGGTGCTATACTAACCAATTCAAATCTTTTTGTGAATAACTCAAAAAGTCCTTGACCAAAAATGCTCAAAATTTACATGCTGCAATTAGAGACCACAAGTAACGATGTCAGAAAGAACAACCATGTTTCATCCATTAATGGTGTGATAGTAGCAAATTTGGTTGCAGCTATTGCAAATTTGTGCTTGTTTTCTCACAATTTGGTATAGCTGAGTATTCAGGTTTGGGCTATAGGATATACACGTAGCTCTGGTGAACCCCACAAAAAGGCAGAACAGTCAGAGAACTAAGTGTAACTAAGCAAAGCCATTAAAAGACAACTTGATTATGTGTGTGTGTGTGTGTGTGTGTGTCTATCTATCTATCTATCTATCTATCTATATCTATCTATATCTATCTATNTATATAGATAGATATATATTCATTAACCAGACTTAACAGCCCATAAACTTTTTGTATCAACAAATAAAGTATTCACAGACACTGTGATAATAACATGAATGAATTTCAACTTTTTTAAATGAAAAAGAGAAAAAAAAACTAGGGACATGTAGGCTACCCTAAAATATTATTTATTGATTCAGATTTAGATTCAGACAACTTTATTGATCCCACGTGAGGCAATTCATTTTTAGCATAATCATCCCAAACATCAACCACAACAACATACAATTTCCTATGTTATGCACAGTCCAGTAAAACAGACCACTAGGTCATTGAAGGGCACATTGAATGGCCCAAGTAACAAAAAAACACAGATAAAAATATTTTTTTTTAGAAAAGTAAAAAATATTCTTACATCCAATATTATAAGAATGTGTAGCCTATTATTTTTGTTTTTTGATTCGTGGAGAAAGTATTTTGAGTTTTTTAAATACAAAATTACTCCACTCAAAAGTATTTTTTTACTAATTACATTTGCTTTTTATCGGCCTTATCAAATACAAATTACAAAGTACTCAAATGTAATTGAAATACGTATTTTAAATACAAGTAATAGAAATACTACCCATCTCTGAGAGTAAGACCTAAAAATTAAAATTATATGATAAGTAGTGGGGGGAGGGTGAGAGCTTCGCTGATCTGACACGCCTGTCGATTATGGAAAAAATAATAATCACGATTATTTTGGTCAACACTGAAATCTCGATTATGTGGCGCACATGATGACTTACATTGTTTACACGACGGCATGTCATCTCTGTCTCTACATGCGCATTTAAAATTCTCCTCTGCTCTCTATCGTGCACGGCGGAGTTCGGCCCCGATGCGCACACACATACACACAGACGTGCGCATGCACGCACAGACACACACATACACACAGACCAACCTCTCTCGCTCTCCCTCTGCCATTTTCCGCAAGCTGTTTTTGAAATCTTCCGCAATCACCTGCCCCTGCCATTACTCGTAGTTCACCTACTTGACTGGCTCGTGGAGTGAAAAGATGAGAGGAGGGGACGGGGAAGTATTTGCTTCCGGGTGCGTTTGATTTGCAATACAAGACAACGAGAGTAAACTGACAAGAAGCACATAATCGTTTTATGTCGATTATTTTGTTTTCATAATCGTTAAAAGCTCAAATTGTAATCTAGATTAAAATTCAATTAATCGAGCAGCCCTACTTTTTTTTCAATTTGTATTTATTATTATTAGGGGTTCAAGCCCGAAGGGCTAAAACCCTTTTGTTTTTGTGCTGTTTTTTATTATTAGGGGTTCAAGCCTGAAGGGCTGAAACCCATTTGTTTTTGTGCTGTTTTTTTTTATTATTATTATTATTATTATTATTATTATTATTATTATTGTTTTTATTATTATTCAGAAATGTTTTCGCAAATTCCCGTGAGATGGTACATCGTAGGGACATGAAAATTTCATCAATGATTGGAAGTTGTGTGCAAATGCTGCTCAAGATATAAATTTGCCAATAGGCCAGATGAGGGCGCTATAATTAAGGTCAAGGAAAATTTGGTTTTGAAAGGCCACCACCCTCGCACCTTCTGTCAGATTGACTTGAAATTTGACACACATGGTCAGGTGAAGGGGGTGTAAGAAGTCATGAAAAAACGCTCAGGGTCCCCCTGCTAGATTGTCTGCCATATTGGATTTTTTGAAAAACACCATTTTTGCATCTTCTCCTAAGGTGTAAGTCCCATTTGCACCAAACATTCTGTGAAGCTTTGGTAAAGTTATCACAGACTTTTTGATATGTCGTTGCGTTTTGATGATATTGACCAATGAACTTTAGAGGGGGCGTGGCTCAGCACATAAATTGACTTTACTCCTTGACCGTTGAGCCGATTGTCACAAAACGTGTAAAAAATGTCGACATAAGGATCTGAATCATATTTTGAAAGTTTGATTCAAATCGACCAATAGGAGGCGCTACACATACAAAAAGTTAATATCTCATAATCAGCCAGAGATTTTTGTACGAAACTTGTTGTGCATCATCTAGGGTCATGTCTCAGTCGATGCACAAAATTTGGAAATGATTGCTTCAAGTGGGCGTGGCTTATAACCGTAAAACTGAATTTCAAGACATTTCACAGTCCATACTTCAAAAAATCATAATAAATCACCAGTGTGGAGTCATGTGATCAGTTGGACAAGATGGCAGCCTAGGCTTTCAGCTCCCGGCCCAGCCTCGCCAAGTTGTTGATTTTCTTGTGCTACCGGTTTCTACACTGGCGATTTTTTGTTGTTAAAAGATAGCTGATAATGATGTCTACGAAAACCAAAAGCAGCCGGCAGGATATTGACGCCATTGTTGACTCTGTACTGACTCTGAAGCAACGAGCCTACTTTGAGCCGTGCCTCGCCCAGATTCAACAGGTGGGGAAAGACAACGATGAGAAGCTAAGTGCTATCCAGGCGGAGCTAGCAACGTTGACGGTGGGTCTCGGCGCCATTAAGTCCGACGTAAATGCACTGAAAGCCATGGTCGGAAGCAACACCAGTATACTGGACAGTAGGGCTGGGCGGTATGACAAAATTTTCATATCACTGTTTTAAGAAAAAATCATATAGGTTTCACGGTATTTTGCTCAGGTTCGGCCAACTTGACATGCTGCTGTGTTGTGCTATGGCCTATTCAAGTGCCGGAATTTGTTATTTACCTGACAACGCCTGAACACAACACACGCTCCGCTCCATTCATTTGGGCTCCACTGACTGCGTACGGAAGCGACACGTAGAGAAGCCAGCGGGGTTGTTTACTGTTTGCCGAGCCGAGAGGCTGCATGTAGGCTGCATGAAATGTTAAAGCATTTTCCACCTAAGTTATTACATATATTTGAGTTATCTACAATTTTACTGTACTGTTAGTCATCTACTCGCTTTCAAATGTCCGCCACGGACATTTACACAATGTCACGGATAAACATGGGTAAATGCATGAAAAAAAATCATCACATATCACGTCTGATAATGGTTTATTCATTTAAAAACACATTGTGCTCGTTTAGCACACTATTTCATGTAGTTTTTATCTGCTGGAGGGTCGCGTAGGGGAGCGTAGCGCGACAAAAATAGAAGAGCCGCGTAAAATAGAGAGTTGTTGCGCGACAGAAGGGGGTTGTCACGCCGCTCCCGTTGCCGGTGGAGCCGCTGTAATTGATTAACCGAGGGGGCAAGGTGCTACGGGACTCGCGCTGCAGACGTGTAGCACCGCTGACGTGCCCGTGCCTCGGGACGGGTCGTCTTCGGTCAGGAAAATGCGGTCCGAGCCGTGCTCTAGTGTGCTTACCCGTGTGTGTGTGTGCGTGTGTGCGTGTGTGCGTGCGTGCGTGCGTGCGTGCGTGCGTGCGTGCGTGCGTGCGCGCGCATCGGGGCGAAACTCCGCCGTGCGCGATACAGAGGGCAGAGGAGAATTGTAAGCGGCGGTGCGCCGCTGCTAGTTGCATATAGGGGAAACACTGCTCTTTTTGGTATGAGTTCTTCTGGGTCATCGTGTACAGTTGCTTTGCTTTCAGGACTCTCTCTGGCAGCCATTCTCGCCTCTAAACTTTTCTATGCTCTCACTCTCACCCGCTCAAGCGTGCCTGTGGTGTGCAGCGGTGAAATGGGTCCCCGCTGAAACACTTTCCCGCCGCGCACGTTCCGGACGTTGTTTGGGCTATTCACTGGTATTGCAGTATATGAAAAATTGATATCATAACGAAAATAAAAACCGGTTTTCGGTACAAACTGGTATACCGCCCAGCCCTACTGGACAGCCACGGTCAAGTTTTGCAAGCTATGGAGCTCAAGCTAGCCGACATGGAAGATAGGAACAGATGGTGCAACATTCGCGTCACTGGCCTAGAAGAGGGGCTGGAAGGCTCCAGTGCTACTCAGTTTCTCGCACACTCTCTGCCCAAATGGTTCCCTGCTCTCAGTGGCCTCCAGATTGAGATTATGAGAGCGCATTGGATCTATAATGACAACGCCCGTAACCGAGGAGTTAGCCGCACCCTGATCTTCAATTTGCTTTGCTACCCGACCTGCCAGGCCATTTTGCGTGCTGCTAGGAAGGACCCTCTTTCCATTAACGGTCGGAGGATCCGTTTTTCTCCGGATTACAGCAGTTTCACAGTCAAACGTCGCCAAGCCTTACACCAGGCCATGGATACAGCTCGAGCTAAAGGTCTGGACTTTTTTTTACTGTATCCTGCCACTTTGAAAATCAAGGACGGTGCTCAATACAAGGCCTTCACCTCCCCCAGAGAAGCGGAGGATTTCCTGGTGTCTGTGCCGACCCCGCGTCTGGAGTCCGCCACGGGGGATGACGATAATGCGCCTCCGCTTTGACTACAGGTTCGTTTCGGACGCTGCTGCTGCTGAAATCGGCCTTAGTATGGCACTTATTCGGCTAAACGCCCGTTGGACTGGAGACTCTACATGTGTGAGCTGCTGATACGTCTCACTTTGTTTAGTTACAGGACAGCTGTTTATCCTGCTGTCACTCGACATAAAGGACTAACCTTGAACTCCTGACGCACCAACTGCCTGAGACTTTTCAGCCGGTAAGCTGTCAATCAGCCTGTTCTGGATACATACAGTGGTGTGAAAAAGTGTTTGCCCCCTTCCTGATTTCTTACTTTTTTGCATGTTTTCCGCACTTAAATGTTTCAGATCATCAAACAAATTTAAACATTAGTCAAAGATAACACAAGTAAACACAAAATGCAGTTTTTAAATGAAGGGTTTTATTAATGAGGAAGAAAAAAATCTAAAGCTACATGGCCCTGTGTGAAAAAGTGTTTGCCCCCCAGCTCCTGTTAAAACATAACTGTGGTTGATCACACCTGAGTTCAATTTCTGTAGCCACACCCAGGCCTGATTACTGCACACCTGTTCCCAATCTAGAAATCACTTAAATAGGACCTACCTGACAAAGTGAAGTAGACCAAAAGATCCTCAAAAGCTACAGACATCATGCCGAGATCCAAAGAAATTCAGGAACAAATGAGAAAAAAAGTAATTGAAATCTATCAGTCTGGAAAAGGTTATAAAGCCATTTCTAAAGCTTTGGGACTCCAGCGAACCACAGTGAGAGCCATTATCCACAAATGGCGAAAACACGGAACAGTGGTGAACTTTCCCAGGAGTGGCCGGCCGACCAAAATTACCCCAAGAGCGCAGCGACGACTCATCCAAGAGGTGACAAAAGACCCCACAACAACATCTAAAGAACTGCAGGCATCACTTGCCTCAGTTAAGGTCAGTGTTCATGACTCCACCATAAGAAAGAGACTGGGCAAAAATGGCCTGCATGGCAGAGTTCCAAGACGAAAACCACTGCTAAGCAAAAAGAACATTAAGGCTCGTCTCATTTTTGCCAGAAAACATCTTGATGATCCCCAAGACTTTTGGGAAAATATTCTGTGGACTGACGAGACAAAAGTTGAACTTTTTGGAAGGTCTGTGTCCCATTACATCTGGCGTAAAAGTAACACCGCATTTCAGAAACAGAACATCATACCAACAGTAAAATATGGTGGTGGCAGTGTGATGGTCTGGGGCTGTTTTGCTGCTTCAGGACCTGGAAGACTTGCTGTGATAAATGGAAGCATGAATTCTGCTGTCTACCAAAAAATCCTGAAGGAGAATGTCCGGCCATCTGTTCGTGACCTCAAGCTGAAGCGAACTTGGGTTCTACAGCAGGACAATGATCCAAAACACACCAGCAAGTCCACCTCTGAATGGCTGAAGAAAAACAAAATGAAGACTTTGGAGTGGCCTAGTCAAAGTCCTGACCTGAATCCTATTGAGATGCTATGGCATGATCTTAAAAAGGCGGTTCATGCTCGAAAACCCTCCAATGTGGCTGAATTACAGCAATTCTGCGAAGATGAGTGGGCCAAAATTCCTCCACAGCGTTGTAAAAGACTCATTGCAAGTTATCGCAAATGCTTGATTGCAGTAGTTGCTGCTAAGGGTGGCCCAACCAGTTATTAGGTTTAGGGGGCAAACACTTTTTCACACAGGGCCATGTAGCTTTGGATTTTTTTCTTCCTCATTAATAAGACCCTTCATTTAAAAACTGCATTTTGTGTTTACTTGTGTTATCTTTGACTAATGTTTAAATTTGTTTGATGATCTGAAACATTTAAGTGTGGAAAACATGCAAAAAAGTAAGAAATCAGGAAGGGGACAAACACTTTTTCACACCACTGTATGTTTAGCATGGGTTATCACTATGTTTAGGTGTAGCTATATTTAAGCCCATAATTAGCCCACTGATTGTTTTATGTTTTGTGGGCACTGTGGTAGCTATGCGGGTTATGAAAAATCGTACAGTTAAACACACATGTTGGTTGTTAACCGAGTTACTACTGAGTAGGGGTGACCCCGAATAGTCGATGATTCGGTGATTCGATTCGGAGGAGTCTGATTCGACTGCCAGTCTCGCCGTCGAATCGTCACAAAATGTGGTTATGAAACAAGACCGTACCATTCTGACTATATGGGGGTGCTCACTGCTGCTGAACATCTTGATTTGACATAGAATGTATTTGTTTTCTAGTAATTCATGATATGTAGCCTATTTTGATACAAACATCAGCCTAATTTCTGTTAATAAAAAATTTAAAATGACGCGTGCGTTTAATCGGTTACACCCCACCTTTCCGAAACCCCACCTTTCCGAAAATAGACCTCCATTCTTCGTAATGGCGGGGTTTCAGATTTTTTCTAAAGGCCCCGCTATTCCGAATATTGGGGACAACCCCTCCATTCCGAAACCCCCCCACTCCGAAATTGATTTTCAAGTCCATATTTCTCCGAGTTTCCTGCATCAAACACTGCCGCCCGCTCTCCGGCCGCACTCTCACAATTCTGAAATAAGTTGTACTACAAAAGCTTGAAATGAACGTTCAACTCATTGTTTTTTATTGAAAATATGTCACTGTCTTCTTTTATGGGGAGGGCGGGGATGAACGGATCACTTTTTAATATTTCCCTCTCTGCACAGAGATGCATTTATTTATAGTAAACACATTTTATAGTGAGCAGCATAAATATGTCCCCTACAAATCCCAACCATGTTTCAGAATTGTGCGAGTGCGGCCGGAGAGCGGGTGGCAGTGTTTGATGCAGGAAACTTGATATGGACTTGAAAATCAATTTCGGAATGGGGGTGGTTCAGAACGGCAGGGTTTCAGAATGGAGGGCTGTCCCCCGTTTTTGGTTAGTAGGCATAATCATTACTACGCATGAATAAATCACCCAGTTGCTCGATCCAAATAAGCTGAGGTGAGTGAGTAGGACCATCAGTAGGTAGGACCATCAGAGCAGCATCGAGGCCTACTGTGATTTACGGTGGCGGAGCGCATAAACAAACACTTTGGAGGAGGTATGCGCTCTCAAATCAAACTTTTTTGAAGGATTATTCGTTTGAAACGAATTTCACCGCTGATTGTTTTCTTGATAGACTCTGATTTTTTATTTGGCTACTTTTTGTCTGACATGGCCAAACAATTGAGAGCGGCGACGCACAGGGGTTGGAATTAGGGGGTTAGATCACCACATGATTCCCAAGCGCGGCACCGCTGCTGCTCAGCACTCCCTCAGGGGATGGGTGAAATGCGGAGAACAAATTTCACACACTCAGGTATGTGAGAATCAGTGGAACTTTAACTTTAACTTTAATGCAAACGAGCTCATTAATCAATGAAAACAACATGATTAGTCGGCTAAAGGAAAAATCTGTCAAAGCTTCGACACCCCTACTATTGAGCTAAATTATTCCAGCCAACATTAACGTTACTGGTACAGCGCTAGGCTGGCCTTTTTTCCCTGGCTGCCCCATTTCCATCGATGATCACAGACCTAATTTACTGTTTACAATTTGTTTATATGTTAATGTTCTTTATTTTGCCTTTTTCACCTGTTTTATATGTTGTGTCTGCGTTTTGTGTGCGTTAGGGCTGTCAAAATTGCTCAAAAATGACGTTCGAATATTCCTTCTAAAAATAACTCATAGGTTCGAACCATACAAGGAAACATACTTGTATATGTATTAATACAAGGAAACATAACTACTTGTAGGTATTTTTATTTCAACATAAACGTCTTTGAAAACATTTACATACCTACACATTGAAACAGATAACACAATTATTATATATTATATTATATACATTATGTTATAAACGACCGCGGACCTCTTGCTCGTCCGTGGCCGCTCCCACCTCCCACTCGCAAAGAGGACAGCTGCAGTGGTGTTTTTTTTTTTTCTCCACAATCGAATATCAATTTTCACATTCGAAGGTCCATTTTTTTTTCAAATTAGAATTTAGAATATTCGTTGACATATTGATTAAGGGTGAGCTTAATATTTCAGTTTGGAACTGTGGCGGATTGAATGCTCCTCACAAACGTACTAGTACTCTTGGTTTACTGAAAAGAAAAAATGTTGACATCGCACTGTTGCAGCAGACACATTTGCTCAAAGCAGACGCTGGTCGTCTTGCTAATAAATTTTTCCACACTATAGCATTCTCCTCTGCAGGCACATAAACTAAAGTTGTGGCCATTGTAGCGAGACGCAGTCTTCCAATTAGAGCACTGACATCTTGGGCAGATGACATGGGTAGAATTGTGATTGCTAATATATAATTTAATGCCAGGAAAATAGCTGTCATTGCAGCATACGCTCCTAATGTTTTTGACGGCAATTTCTACAATTTACTTACAACTAAAATGTTGGAACTAACAGACTATTCTTTTATTGTGGGCACTGATTTCAATGCAGTGTGGGACCCGACTTTTGATAGGTCAAATGCAACATCCTCAGAGGAGCAGGGCCTGGCCACAGATGCTCTGAAATCCTGGGCCGGCAATTTGGGACTTATAGACATATGGCGATTAATCAACCCCTCTATCAAAAACTTCACTTTTTCTCCGGTAGACATAAATCTTTCTCTAGGATAGACTTTCTTTTCGCTTCCCCCCAGCTTTTTCATTTTATTAATACAGCAGTTCTACTTCTGATAGCTCTATCAGACCATAAAGGGGTGTTCTGCTCTGCAACTCTGGGCCGACTATCTAAGCGTGCGGCCAGGTAGTGTTTCAATACCTCACTGTTAAAAAATGAAGCATTTGTTAATCAATTCATTGTAGGATTTAGGGAATTTGTTAATTTTAATGCTGGTTCTGTAGAGGACCCCAGAGTCCTTTGGGATGCAATGAAGGGCTTCATTAGCAGCAATACAATATTATTTAGCTCTAATTTACGTAAAACCAGATCCCTTGAGTTGCAAGATCTTGAAGCAGAATTTACTCGGTTGGATTCTATTTTACAACATAATTGTACAGAACAAGTGGCACTGCAGCGTACACTGTCAAGAAAATTAACAACATTATGAAGAAGCAGTCTGAATTTCAAATTCACAGGACCCGACAATGGTACTATTTTCATGGTGCTAGACAGAGCCATCTTTTGGCTATGAGGATTAGGAACAGTGAAAACTTTTCAGATATCCCAGCTATTAAATCTGTGGATGGTAATATCAGTACTGACCCCAAACAGATAAATGTAATATTTCAAACGTTCTGTTTAGGGGTGGGCAATATATATCGTTAACGATAATATCGTCATTGTTGTTTTAACAATGTGCCAATTTACGTTATTGAGTATGCAAATAACTTCACAAAAACAACTGAAAACACACGTTGAAAGGTTGAAACCCCACACATTCACTGAACAAGAGTTACCTAACTTGCGTGCAGCAGCACGACGCAGTACGCCTAGGTGGTCACATGATCTCTCACTGGCACCTTCCCGGCAGGTTAGCCTGCTGCTAATCAAACATTACAGAGACAACATGGCAACACCGCCCCACGGATGCTCCAGCAGCTTCAGAAGACGTGGGTCAACTGTAGTGATAGGTCCCAGCCTGTCAGGCTAAAGTTCGCAGTACCGGAAGACCATCTACAGAGCTACCTAGCCTAGCCACAGTTAGCTGAACGAAGCGGCAGCATGGCACAGTTTCAAGTCTCCCCGCCGGAAAAGTTCACCTTCAAGGCTGAAGACTGGCCTAAATGGATTAAACGCTTCGACAGATTCCGCATTGCTTCTGGATTGGAGACCCAAGCAGAAGAGAATCGCAGGAATGTGATCTTTGAAAGAGTAAAGTTTAATCAGCGGCATCAAGAAACGGGCGAGACGGCCGACAGTTTCATTACGGCGCTGCACTGCCTGGCGCTGCACTGCCTGGCGCTGCACTGCCTGGCGGAGCACTGCGGTTACGGGGCTCTACATGATGAGATGGTGAGGGACAGGCTTGTGGTGAGTCTGTGGGACAAATGCCTATCTGAACAGTTGCAAATGGACCCGGAATTGACGCTACAAAAGGCCATCACCAGAGTCAAACAGAGAGAGCAGGTAAAAAAGCAGCAAGAAATGTTAAGAACATTTTTCCATTAATATCATCCATGAGAAACAATTAATGAGCTATGACTCAGGCTGTTAAAAACACATATTTAAAAGAATTTCGTCTAATTATTGTTATTGTTATCTTCAAAATCCCCCAAATATTATTTTTTGTCCATATCGCACACCCCTAGTTCTATTGTGATTTATATAAGTCAGAGGTGCCCTAGGACAAAAACCAGTGTGACAGATTTTTGAATCAATTACGTTTGCCCCAACTTTCAAGAACAGATTCAGCCGATTTAGGTAAACCAATCACGCTTGAGGAGGTGAGAGATGCGGCGCAGGCCATGCAGAAAGGTAAATCACCAGGTATTGATGGGATCCCTCCTGAATTTTATGTCAGTTTTTGGGAACAGCTGGGCCCATTTCCTCTGGATATGATTATTTTTTCAATTGAAAAAGGCAGATTCTTAAGGGATGTTAACACAGCCCCTCATTTCACTGCTGCTGAAAAGAGATAAGGACCCCACTGATTGTTCTAGCTACCTTCCTCTCAGCCTCCTGAATTCTGAACTCCTCGCTCGCCGCCTTGAACGTTACATGCCATCATTAGTCAATTCCGATCAGACAGGCTTTATAAAATCACGACTGGCAACGGATAATGTCAGACGCCTTCTTCACATCATTGATGCTGCAACAGTCAACAATACACCCATGTCTGTGCTCTCACTTGATGCCATGAAAGCCTTCGACCGGTTAGAGTGGTGGTATTTGTGGTCTGTTCTGGAGGCGATGGGCTTTGGTAGCACTTTTATTGGGTTAGTTTCCAGGTCCGCGCGCCAGGGCTGCCCATTAAGTCCTGCACTATTTGTGCTCTCCTTGGAGCCGCTAGCTCAATCGATTCGTCAGTCCAGTCTGATCTCACCCATCACTATCCACAACACACAACACCAACTAGCTTTAAATGTGGACGACGTATTAGTATTTCTAGAAAATCCTGCTCAGTTTGCATCACACCTCTTGTCCATCTGCGCGGAGTTTGGAAATTTGTCAGGTTTTAGAATTAATTGGTCTAAGTCTGCTCTCCTACACTTGAATCATTCTGCCAAAACATCTGTCCTTCCTGTTAATATCCCCATAGTGCAACAGTTTAAATATCTGGGAATTGAGATTTTTTCTTCTCTGAATCAGATTGTTAAATATAATTATTCCATCTGATTACTGAAGCAAACTCCAATCTGCAACTTCCAAATTCATCTGGAACAAAAGCGGCCGCGTTTGAAAATGTCTACTCTACAGAGAAGGAAGGAGGATGGCGGCCTGGCCGTTCCTAATTTTAACTTTATTCTTGGTCGTTTGTGCTCAGACCCCTGCTCTCCTGGTTTGATTCATGCTCTGCTGTCTCTTGGCTCACATTAGAAAGTAACATAGTAAACCCATGGATGCTCAAAGATGTCCTTTTTGTCAACATATCTAAAAAACAATGTCAGCTGCGTTTTGGCCCATTATCTCCCATCTTGTACTAATATGGAGATTAGCTGAAACACATTGTCATCTTTCCTGCAAGTGGCACGCCCTCTCTCCAGTATTCAATAATAAAGCACTTCTTCAATTTTCAATTTTATTTCAATGTTATTTATAAAGCCCAATATCACAAATCACAATTTGCCTCACAGGGCTTTACAGCATACGACATCCCTCTGTCCTTATGACCCTCGCAGCAGATAAGGAAAAACTCCCCCCAAAAAAAACCTTTAACGGGGAAAAAAAACGGTAGAAACCTCAGGAAGAGCAACTGAGGAGGGATCCCTCTTCCAGGACGGACAGACATGCAATAGATGTCGTACAGAACAGATCAGC